>NW_018407604.1:65665-72434 GCF_002113885.1 Mizuhopecten yessoensis
AACTAGAACACTGACAGGTCAGTAAGGGCCCCGTCTTGTGGCAATATATCCCCCATAATCATCAAGAAGTAATCTGCCCATATAGCTGAGCTTGACTTTTGCTATTTGGACTTCAAAAAGAATCGCAAGGAAGCAAAATATACATTTTACATGTACTATGATGTAAGTCTTGTTTCCTTCCACCTCCATATTTGCTGGGCTAACAGAAATGTAAATACCGGTGCAATACTCATTTGTTAGCTTTGATTTGTTTTATTTAACTTTATATACCTCCTCAATCAAGAGCCAGGGTCAAAGTCGGAGATCCACTTTGTCTTTGACCTTTGGACCCAAATGACCTTGACCATTAACCCAGCCACCCTGATCTTTGGTCAGTTGACTTATTCTTTAATTCCGACCAACTTTGCTTCATAATATCATAACAAAATGTTCATCAGTGAAAAAAAAACAACTTGACCTTGACCCCGTAACCTGGACCTAAGGTCAGTTGACTCTGTGTTAAGTTTTGAACAACAATGCTTCATAATGTCATAACAAAATGTTCATCAGGGAAAAGGTACAACATTTAACATTCACCTTTGATCCAGTGACCTTGACCTTTGGTCAATTGACTCCTTGTTTAATTCTGAGCTACATTGCTTCAAAGTGTCATAGCGAAATGTTCACCAGTGAAAAGATACAAAATTTAACGTTGCCCTTTGACCCAATGACATTGACCTTTGGTCAGTTGACTCTTTGTTTAATTCTGATCTACTTTGTTTCATCATGTCTTAAAAGTGAAAAGATGCAAAATTTGACCTTGACCTTTCAGTCTAATGACCTTGACCTTTTACCTTGACTTTTTACCTCAGTGTGTCTCTTTGCTTAATTCAGAATAACTTTGCTCCATAATTTCATAGCGAAATGTCCACCAGTGAAAAGCTACAAAATTTGACCTTGACCCCTGACCCGATGACCTTGACCTTTAGTCAGTGGACTCCTTGTTTAATTCTGATCAACTTTGCTTCATAATGTCATAACAAAATGTTCATCAGTAAAAAGATGTAAAATTTGACCTTGACCTTTGAACCTAATGACCTTGACCTTTGACCTCACCTTTTTTACCTCAATGTGTATTTTTGTGAACTGAACATGTTGACCAAGTTTCATGTACATTGGTCAATAAATACTAAAGTTATCAGCCAGTAACAAAATTTGTAGACGGACAGACAGACAGACAGACAGACAGAGTGATTACTATACGGCACCCATATCTCCGATACGGGGCCCTAATAACCGAAAAGTGGCATTAACAGACGTGATATCAGGTGAAATGTACTATACCTTTTTTTTAAACAGTATTCTAAAAGATATGAATAAGGTTTTAGACTCTTTTCGGTTATCAGCATCTTTTGAGGAAACTCCATGTACTGTAGCAGAAAAATGTCAACAAATAATATGAAGTGTATGTAGTGCAGTGGATATAGAAAGCTCAATTCCTAGCTGCTATATATTTGTAGAAAGTTGTCAAAGAATTAGATATTTGGCAGACCTTTCTTAAACATATGTCTTAAAAGTGGTTGCGAGGATTTATAAAACCCAAAAAACAAACTGATTCCTATTAATTGAAAATTATTGAAAATAACGTCAGGTAATTCGAGTAAAATGGACTTCCATCATAATTTTACATATTCTTAATGTGTTTATACAGCCTCTCTTAAGAAAAACACATTCCATACATGTTTTCATCCTGTTTTTTGTTGTCATTTTCTGTCCAGCCTGTAACATCTCCTCTTTGCTAGCCAAGCGTTCATTTTGTAATTCACATATTCATGTATTCAACCTTAGCGGATTTAGCCTTGTTCTCTAAGCTTTCAAATTACTGAACCTGGCACAGGGACTTGGCACGAGGTACCATCCTATGGTCCACAATTTTTGTTTATATCATACATTATATAATACACATATGTGAACTGAGGGTTAGACATTAATACCAAGTCCCTGTGAATGTAAATAATAATGGCGGCGCCCAGTACCAAGTTGCCTTGTCGACTATGTCATGATTTATGTCAAAAAACAAAGGAGGAAAATACTTAAAGAAACATTTTCTGTATTTGATCAGTTGGTAGAGATAATTGGCCATATTCTAACTGTAAATGATAACCAAGGGAAATACATAGGCGACCAGTGCTGAAATAAACTTGAAAGTTTTGCTAGTAAAGTGTCTCTGCCTGGTGGCAGGGGAGGGAAATTAAACACAAGGCTAAATCCCCCAAGGTTGAATAGTACAAATTTAAATTATGAACCCTTGGCTATTGAAGATGGTGAGATAACGAGGTTGGATCGTAAAATAAGATGTGTCTTCAGCAGTATGCTCCAGTGAAATGACACTATAAAGTCAGCATCAGTCCTGCGCTATCACAAGGAGACAAACATAATTATGCATGAACTCACCACACGCATGCATCTAGCATATTGGGAGGCCGTCTTTAAATGACCATGTATAGCTGATGATAGGACATACATTAAACAATACTAAATCAAACCTGAAGTTTATTTTGACATAAAGATCTTATTTATTTGGATAATTTCATGGAAATGATGACTTGTAATTTTAAACAAATGATTTGTTAATTTCAGCTTGCATGCATTGTATGAATGTTATTTTAATAACATTGTACCCATATGAATCCATGATTGTCGTGAAGTTGTGATATATTTGAATTTAATACATTTGATGCTCTATTACCTGACCTGGAACGCATACCGAGACAATTACAATACTATGGTATAACTGTAGATTTATTGTGTACATAGTTTAAGCGTCTGCGAGACCAGCTGTTTTAACTTACAAACGTCCAGGTGACGAGAAAGAACATGAGAGGAATGTTTTTGACTTTTGACAGGAGCTGTAGGCAATTCACACTTTTCAATTTGTACTATTCTTCTTTTTGGATAACGACGCTTTAACTTGTAAGCGAAAAATACATCACTGGCGTCACGAGCAGCATCAATGCTAAAAACGTCTTTTAATATTAACGGCTACCAAACCCGTGCACCTGGTTACAAATAAATGCTATGTCCCAATCACTTGCCCTCTGGACTGGTTTTTAAGTAAGTTGTTTTAGTACCAAATTTTGTACATTATGATTATTTAGCCTCTTTATCTTAATCCTTCCAACGTAAGTATCTTGTGATAAATATTTGTTGTTTGCCTTACACTGTTACAATGTTTTACCATTTATATATATATATATATGTTTGTCGAAATACAAGCTCCCGAGAGCTTATGTTAACTATGACATATATTCAACGTAAAATAATNCACACACAAGCTTTTAATCACGAACTTTTCCTCGAATGCGCCTATGTATAATCTTCGGCACGATGTTAACACAAGTTAAGGTATACTGTTGATGCCGACATGTACAAATGTATGTAAACTGTAAAACGAAAGTAGGTCTGCGCGATCGCAAACATTTAATGCTGATATTTTCGCATAAATGTCAGTTAGTACTTGATGTGATAGCAATGGATTAAACGAGTGTTACCTTGTGTTGTATTCTAGCACATCAGTGTCTCAATACATACGGTATTAATCTGTTAATGTTCAATAAACGTCTGTTTATTATTACTGTCCTGATTATGTTGTGAGGTATTTTCGGGTCACGTTCACGTATCAAGTGCGCTTCCGGTTACGTCATAAAATGCAAAATCATGGATATTTATCAATTAAAGATAGTTTAAAGAATAAACGAGTTAACAATATCAATACATTGTAAATATTATGTTCTTGAATGCTTGCGAAGCAGACGACGTTTGATCATAATCTCTAAACTAGAACAATTTTTCAAAACAAATGTGTTTTAACATTTGAAAGAAAAAAGTTTGAAGGGGAAAAAATCAATTTGTTCTTTTATGAATTAATGAAAGTGATACATAAAAGAAATATAGTGAATAATTGAAAGTATTTTTTTTTTCAAAAACATCATCCTTAGAGAGTATGTTCTGGGCATGATCGTTTAGAAGCTTTGCAATACGTCGAACTTTTCAAACGCGCATCAGCTCGAGATAAGGCCCCTGTTTACAAAATGGCGACTGGAAGTAGCAAGGCGGATTAAATTGGAACCGAATATTTCGGCAAGTAAACATTGTTCACAAAGTCCATGTGGTCTGTTCATCTAATTTAGTCGAGATGTACTCAGACCAGTCGTTGTTTAGTCGCTAGGGTCATTCACAAAAAAAAAAGTATTATTATATAAACTTATTGTAATTATTATTCTGTGTTCTTCTTCTTCTTCTTATTCTTCAGCCATGAACTTGTCCAGAGGTTTTCTCAGAAACTACTGGACGGATCATCACGAAACTACACACATATACTCACTAGGGGGTATAGGTGTGCAACAAGCTATTTCTATCTCGAGCGGAAGTCCAAGATGGCCGCCATGAATTTTTGAAATTTTTGGGAATTTAAAATTTCTAAAGGTGTTCGCAAAAGATAGCCTATGCCACCTATCCTATTTTACATGTTTTACATATATTTCCCAATGGTACCGCAAACTAACTCAACTATGACATCCGTTTTCTAATTAAACAAAATGGATGCCATATACTGGTTACTGATTGGTCGAAGCTCCGTTGTAGTACGATTTAGTTTAAATATAGTATGTATGTGTAATATGGCATTGCAAACTCAACTGCGACATTTGTTTTCAAATTTGACAAAATGGCCACCATATACTGGGTTCTGATTGGTCCAAATATAGATGTTGTCCGATTGTCCCCGGAATCGGTACATAAGGGTTTTGAGTGATGCCGAACCCAATGGTAACAGTTTCGAAAAGGTCAGTTACCATGATAACGAAATGGTGGCCTCTGATTGGTCGAAACTAAGAAGTTGTCTGATTCTGTCCAAAATAAGTACGTAAGGGTTTTTAGCGATGCCAAACACATTGGTAACAGTTTCGAACAACTCAGTTGCCATGGTAACGAAATTTGGCCCTCTGATTGGTCGAAATTTAAATGTTGTCTGATTCTGCCTTAGTCCAACAGGGGTCGTTGGGGGACTTCTGTAACGGCCATCCGTTACAATTAGTACCAGTAATTATTATTATTATTATTATTATTCTGTGTTCTTCTTCTTCTTCTTCAGCCATGAACTTGTCCGGATGTCTTCTCAGAAACTACTGGCCGGATAATAATGAAACTACACACATATACTCATTAGGGGGTCTAGGTGTGCTACAAGCTATTTTTATCTCGACCGGAAGTCCAAGATGGCCGCTATGAATTTTTGAAATGTTTGGGAATTTAAAATTTCTAAAGGTTTTCGCTAAGGTTAGCCAATGTCACCTATCCTATTTTACATGTTTTACATATATTTTCCAATGCATTCCAAATTTGGCATGTAGGTGTATGATGGTACCGCAAACACAACTATGACATTCGTTTTCTAATTAAACAAAATGGCTGCCATATACTGGGTTCTGATTGGTCGAAATATAGATGTTGTCCGATTCTGCCCGGAATTGGTACACAGGGGTTTTGAGGGATGCCGAAAACAATGGTAACAGTTTCGAAAATCTCAGGTACCATGCTAACTAAATGGAGGCCTCTGATTAGTCGAAATTTAGAAGTTGTCTGATTCGGTCCAAAATAAGTACACAAGGGTTTTTAGGGATGCTAAACACGATCGTTACAGTTTCGAAAAGCTCAGTTGCCATGGTAACAAAATGGAGTCCTCTTATTGGTCCCAATTAAGCTGTTGTCTGATTTTGCCTAAGTTCAACAGGGGTCGCTAGGGGACTTCTGTAACGGCCATCCGTTACAATTAGTACTAGTTATTATTATTATTCTTCTGTGTTCTTCTTCTTCTTCTTCAGCCATGAACTTGTCCGGAGGTCTTCTCAGAAACTACTGGGCGGATAATCATGAAACTACACACATATACTCATTAGGGGGTCTAGGTGTGCAACAGGCTATTTTTTTCTCGAACGGAAGTCCAAGATGGCCGCTATGAATTTTTGAAATGTTTGGGAATTTAAAATTTCTAAAGGTGTTCGCTAAGGTTAGCCAATGTCACCTATCCTATTTCAAATGTTTTACATATATTTTCCAATGCATTCCAAACTTGGCATGTAGGTGTATGATGGTACCGCAAACACAACTATGACATCCGTTTTCTAATTAAACAAAATAGCCACCATATAATGGTTTCTGATTGGTCGAAGCTCCGTTGTAGTTCGATTTAGTTTAAATTTAGTATGTATGTGTAATATGGCATTGCAAACTCAACTGCGACATTTGTTTTCTAATTTGACAAAATGGCCACCATATACTGGGTTCTGATTGGTCCAAATATAGATGTTGTCTGATTGTCCCCGGAATCGGTACATAAGGATTTTGAGTGATGTCGAACACAATGGTAACAGTTTCGAAAAGCTCAGTTACCATGATAACGAAATGGTGGCCTCTGATTGGTCGAAATTAAGAAGTTGTCTGATTCTGTCCAAAATAAGTACATAAGGGTTTTTAGCGATGCCAAACACAATGGTAACAGTTTCGAACAACTCAGTTGCCATGGTAACGAAATTTGGCCTTCTGATTGGTCAAAATTTAAATGTTGTCTGATTCTGCCTAAGTCCAACAGGGGTCGTTGGGGGACTTCTGTAACGGCCATCCGTTACAATTAGTACTAGTTATTATTAATATTATTCTTCTGTGTTCTTCTTCTTCTTCTTCAGCTATGAACTTGTCCGGAGGTCTTCTCAGAAACTACTGGGCGGATAAT
>NW_018407604.1:73147-74104 GCF_002113885.1 Mizuhopecten yessoensis
TGTCATGAATTTTAGAAATTTTTGGGAATTTAAAATTTCTTAAGGTGTTCGCGAAAGATAGCCTATGCCACCTATCCTATTTTACATGTTTTATAGATATTTTTCAATGCATTCCAAATTTGGCATGTAGGTGTATGATGGTACCGCGAACTCAACTATGACATCCGTTTTATAATTAAACAAAATGGCTGCCATATACTGGTTCTGATTGTCGAAATATAGATGTTGTCTGATTCTGCCCGGAATTGGTACATATGGGTTTTGAAGGATGCCGAACACAATAGTAACAGTTTCGAAAAGTTTAGCTGCCATGGTAATGAAATAGAGGCCTTTGATNGGTCTGAATCTGCCCAGAATTGGTACTTGGGGGTTTGAAAGGATGCAGAACACAATATTAACAGTTTCGAACAACTCAGTTGCCATGGTAACAAAACGGAGTCCTTTCATTGATCGCAATTTAGCTGTTGTCTGATTTTGCCAAAGTCCCTAAGTCCAACAGGGGTCGTTGGGGGACTTCTGTAATGGCCCCCCATTACAATTAGTACTAGATATTCTGTGTTCTTCTTCTTCTTCTTCAGCCATGAATTTGTCCGGAGGTTTTCTCAAATACTACTGGGCGGATAATCCTGAAATTACACACATATACTCATTAGGGGGTCTAGGTGTGCAACAAGCTATTTTTATCTCGACCGGAAGTCCAAGATGGCCGCTAGGATTTTTTCAAATTTTTGGGAATTTAAAATTTCTAAAGGTGTTCGCCAAAGATAGCCTATGCCACCTATCCTATTTTACATGTTTTATAGATATTTTCTAATGCATTCCAAATTTGGCATGTAGGTGTATGATGGTACCGCAAACACAACTATGACATCCATTTCTAATTAAACAAAATGGATGCCATATACTGGTTTATGATTGGTCGAAGCTCCGTTGTAGTTCGATTTAGTTTAGATTTAG
>NW_018407604.1:83289-84652 GCF_002113885.1 Mizuhopecten yessoensis
ATCTCGACCGAATGTTCAAGATGGCCGCTATGAATTTTTGAAATTTTTGGGAATTTAAAATTTCTAAAGGAGTTCGCTAAGGTTAGCCAATGTCACCTATCCTATTTTACATGTTTTACATATATTTCCAATGCATTCCAAATTTGGCATGAAGGTGTATGATGGTACCGCAAACACAACTATGACATCCGTTTTCTAATTTCACAAAATAGCCACCATATACTGGGTTCTGATTGGTCCAAATATAGATGTTGTCTGATTGTCCCCGGAATCGGTACATAGGGGTTTTGAGTGATGCCGAACACAATGGTAACAGTTTCGAAAAGCTCAGTTACCATGATAACGAAATGGTGGCCTCTGATTGGTCGAAATTAAAAAGTTGTCTGATTCTGTCCAAAATAAGTACATAAGGGATTTTTAGCGATGCCAAACACAATGGTAACAGTTTCGAACAACACAGTTGCCATGGTAACGAAATTTGGCCTTCTGATTGGTCAAAATTTAAATGTTGTCTGATTCTGCCTAAGTCCAACAGGGGTCGTTGGGGGACTTCTGTAACGGCCATCCGTTACAATTAGTACTAGTTATTATTATTATTATTATTCTGTGTTCTTCTTCTACTTCTTCTTCTTCTTCAGCCATGAACTTGTCCGGAGGTCTTCTCAGAAACTACTGGGCAGATAATCATGAAACTACACACATATACTCATTGGGGGGTCCAGGTGTGCAACAAGCTATTTTTATCTCGAGCTGAAGTCCAAGATGGCTGTCATGAATTTTTCAAATTTTTTGGAATTTAAAATTTCTAAAGATGTTCGCTAAGGTTAGCCAATGTCACCTATCCTATTTTACATGTTTTATAGATATTTTCCAATGCATTCCAAATTTGGCATTTAGGTGTACGATGGTACCGCAAACACAACTATGACATCCGTTTTCTAATTAAACAAAATAGCTGCCATATACTGGTTTCTGATTGGTCGAAGCTCCGTTGTAGTTCGATTTAGTTTAAATTTAGTATGTATGTGTAATATGGCATTGCAAACTCAACTGCGACATTTGTTTTCTAATTTGACAAACTGACCACCATATACTTTAGTATGTATGTGTAATATATAGATGTTGTCTGATTGTCCCCGGAATCGTTACATAAGGGTTTTGAGTGATGCCGAACACAATGGTAACAGTTTCGAAAAGCTCAGTTACCATGATAACGAAATGGTGGCCTCTGATTGGTCGAAATTAAGAAGTTGTCTGATTCTGTCCAAAATAAGTACATAAGGGTTTTTAGCGATGCCAAACACAATGGTAAAAGTTACGAACAACTCAGTTGCCATGGTAACGAAATTTGGCCCTCTGATTG
>NW_018407604.1:86329-87919 GCF_002113885.1 Mizuhopecten yessoensis
ATAGCTGTTGTCTGATTCTGCCTAAGTCCAACAGGGGTCCTTGGGGGACTTCTGTAACGGCCATCCGTTACAATTAGTACTAGTTATTATTATTATTATTATTATTCTGTGTTCTTCTTCTTCTTCAGCCATGAACTTTTCCGGAGGTCTTCTCAGAAACTACTGGGCGGATAATCATGAAACTACAAACATATACTCATTAGGGGGTCTAGGTGTGCAGCAAGCTATTTTTATCTCGACCGGAAGTCCAAGCTGGCCGCTATGAATTTTTGAAATTTTTGGGAATTTAAAATTTCTAAAGGAGGTCGCTAAGGTTAGCCAATGTCACCTTTCCTATTTTACATGTTTTACATATATTTTCCAATGCATTCCAAATTTGGCATGTAGGTGTATGATGGTACCGCAAACACAACTATGACATCCATTTTCTAATTAAACAAAATGGATGCCATATACTGGTTTCTGATTGGTCGAAGCTCCGTTGTAGTTCGATTTAGTTTAAATTTAGTATGTATGTGTAATATGGCATTGCAAACTCAACTGCGACATTTGTTTTCTAATTTGACAAAATGGCCACCATATACTGGGTTCTGATTGGTCCAAATATAGATGTTGTCTGATTGTCCCCGGAATCGGTACATAAGGGTTTTGAGTGATGCCGAACACAATGGTAACACTTTCGAAAAGCTCAGTTACCATGATACCGAAATGGAGGCCTCTGATTGGTCGAAATAAAGAAGTTGTCTGATTCTGTCCAAAATAAATTCATAAGGGTTTTTAACGATGCCAAACACAATGGTAACAGTTTAGAACAACTCAGTTGCCATGGTAACGAAATTTGGCCCTCTGATTGGTCGAAATTTCAATGTTGTCTGAGTCTGCCTAAGTCCCTAACTCCAACAGGGGTCGTTGGGGGACTTCTGTAACGGCCATCCGTTACAATTAGTACTTGTTATTATTATTATTATTATTCTGTGTTCTTCTTCTTATTATTATTCTTCAGCCATGAACCTGTCCGGAGGTTTTCTCAGAAACTACTGGGCGGATAATCATGAAACTACACACATATACTCATTAGGGGGTCTAGGTGTGCAACAAGCCTTTTTTTATCTCGACCGAATGTTCAAGATGGCCGCTATGAATTTTTTCAAATTTTTGGAAATTTAAAATTTCTAAAGGTGTTCGCTAAGGTTAGCCAATGTCACCTATCCTATTTTACATATATTTTCCAATGCATTCCAATGCATTCCAAATTTGGCATGTAGGTGTATGATGGTACCGCAAACACAACTATGACATCCGTTTTCTAATTAAACAAAATGGACGCCATATACTGGTTACTGATTGGTCGAAGCTCCGTTGTAGTTCGATTTAGTTTAAATTTAGTATGTATGTGTAATATGGCATTGCAAACTCAACTGCGACATTTGTTTTCTAATTTGACAAAATGGCCACCATATACTGGGTTCTGATTGGTCCAAATATAGATGTTGTCTGATTGTCCCCGGAATCGGTACATAAGGGTTTTGAGTGATGCCGAACACAATGGTAACAGTTTCGAAAAGCTCAGTTACCATGATAACGAAATGG
>NW_018407604.1:89489-122006 GCF_002113885.1 Mizuhopecten yessoensis
GCGACATTTGTTTTCTAATTTGACAAAATGGCCACCATATACTGGGTTCTGATTGGTCCAAATATAGATGTTGTCTGATTGTCCCCGGAATCGGTACATAAGGGTTTTGAGTGATGCCGAACACAATGGTAACAGTTTCGAAAAGCTCAGTTACCATGATAACGAAATGGTGGCCTCTGATTGGTCGAAATTAAGAAGTTGTCTGATTCTGTCCAAAATAAGTACATAAGGGTTTTTAGCGATGCCAAACACAATGGTAACAGTTTCGAACAACTCAGTTGCCATGGTAACGAAATTTGGCCCTCTGATTGGTCGAAATTTAAATGTTGTCTGATTTTGCCTAAGTCCAACAGGGGTCGTTGGGGGACTTCTGTAACGGCCATCCGTTACAATTAGTACTAGTTATTATTATTATTCTGTCTTCTTCTTCTTCTTCTTCAGCCATGAACTTGTCCGGAGGTTTTCTCAGATACTGCTGGGTGGATCACCATGAAACTACACACATATACTCATTAGGGAGTCTAGGTGTGCAACAGGCTATTTTTATCTTGACTGGAAGTCCAAGATAGCCGCCATGATTTTTTGAAATTTTTGGGAATTTAAAATTTCTAAAAGTGTTCGCCAAAGATAGCCTATGCCACCTATCCTATTTTACATGTTTTATAGATATTTTCCATTGCATTCCAAATTCGGCATGTAGGTGTATGATGGTACCGCGAACTCAACTATGACATCCGTTCTCTCATTAGACAAAATGGCTGCCATATACTGCTTACTGATTGGTCCAAGCTCCGTTGTAGTTCGATTTCACTCAAATTTAGTATGAAAGTGTTTTATGCAATTCTGAACCTTTTCTGATGTATCTTTGCGACTATGGGGACAGTTTGGGGGACTTCTGTAATGGCCCCCCATTACAATAGGTACTAGTTTTATTTGGCATCATTACCTGTCAAAACTCGGTGACAGTTACAAAATTTGAAATGCAATCCGGTGTTGCAGGATGTAGTTATTGAGACTACATATCCATATCAAGACAATTTCAGTTATATCAAAGTATTACAATGGTTTTTTGGGTTTTTTTTAATTAACATCTCTATACATTTACTTTGCCTAATCGTCAAATATGTAATATGCACTTTTTCTATAGTTGTAACCAAACAGTTTTCCCCCAACTTATCTCAATCATTCTTGTTGTGCCCTGACGGAAGCACGCAGAGGGTTTAATTTTTAATGTGGGAAGTAGCTGGAGTATCCGGAGAAAACCCGCGTGGTCGGGCAGGTGACCGGGTTTGAATCCGGCCATCTTGCTGAAGACGGCGCGCTATCCACTGCGCCACCGACCCATCATATACGTTAAGTACAAGAACAAATATCTACTCTAGCTTTGACTGGAAGAAAATGGCGTCATTGATGCAAACATTATATTGTGAATACATTTTTGACAATCATCAATGATATAAAAAAAGAAAAGATATCTACATACGGCCACGGAATTAGATTTGCTATCTGAGTCCGTGATGCGGGAGACCGGGGCAAGATCGGCCATCCCTGATATTTTTATCTTTAGCTAATATTTACAAGTTTCAGGATCTTAGCTGTTTAGTTGGCTGGGCATTCAACGACAAAAGAAATGGCGAAGAAAACTCTAATGTAAAATGACTTAACAGGAGAAAATTACTTTGGAGAGGGTAGAAAGAAAATCATGATCTCGCTTCTAGTTATGCAATTTTTTTGCAACGGAATTGCTACTTTTTTACAGTCAAACGTGAAAGACACTGACAGCTTCAAATGATAATACATAAAAGCCAAGCCAATCACTCACTACCATATTGCTGTACGATAAGAATTTATTGAAATATCAATTTGGGCCCGGACAGCTTCGGCCAATGATACCGTGGCAAGTTCGGCCCATGTAACACATGAAAAGTCGTAAAATTGGCGGTAAAATCTGACGTTGCATGCTTTATTACGTCATAATTAAGCTGATCCCAATGGGGCCGAACTTACCTGAATGCCTGTCCGAACTAACCCCATCGTTCGGCCATCCGATCTTCCCACAGGATAGTTAAATAATGTTTAAAAACGGACGTGCTGCCATACTTCCTAGAACGGACTTTATTATTAAAAAGGGCCGCACTTGCCCCGGTCTCCCTATTGTTATGTCGGTCTTAATCCCATTAGAGCTTGTGTTTTATTGTTAATCCTCGACTAGCTAACTTTAAATAAAGTTTATCTTATCTCATTCTGAAAATTGTATTCTTAATCAGTAGATATCAGAGATCAACAAAAGCTTTGCTCTTTTAAGGCTTTGTCTTTTCATATTAGCACATTCTCCTTTTGGAATCATTTTCGTTTCTCTATGGAAACTGCCTTACACGAAACTCCGTATGTTGTGATAGTTGGAGATATAAATGTTAATCTTTTAGTTGTAGAAAACATTCATGTAATTTACATTATTATAAGTTCCTTTTACTTGTCAAACGTTATTAACAAACCGACTCGCATTGGACGCACGTGCTCTATCCTGTTTGACCCTATTCTACTCTCCGACACATGTGTTTTTACTTTCACTGACGTAATAGACATGGACAAGGACATTTTAGACCACCAAGCGACGACCGTGGAATTGACTGTTGGGATAAATATTGAAAGGACATAAAAGGAAAATAACTTTTTATAGTGACGCAAATTACGAATTATTTAAACACAAATTGGATGAGACAGATTGGACAGACTTATTATCGCGGGTGCACTCCCTGGATGATAAGTGTGAAATATTTAAAACGGCTTTTTTGAACCTTTGGATACCAACAAAGTTAATGAAGATTCGACCTAATGACAAACCATGGTTTAATTCTAACTTACGACGAGAAATCAGGAAAAGAGACAGACTATTGCACTTATTTAAATCTAATCGTTCTCCAAATAACTTGACTAATTTTCGGAAACAACGGAATCATGTGAATAATCTTAAGAAAAGGACAAAATATTTGTTTTACGCGGACATTCATGGCATTTTAGATCAATACTCTGATTCGAACCCTAGACATTTTTGGGAAATTGTCCGCAGATTATTATAAACATCGGATGATTCTTATAGTATACCTCCCCTTAGAAACAAAACCGGAAAATTACAAATGGCAAACGATTTCAAAGCTAATATTCTAAATGATTACTTTGTTTCCATCCCGACAATCGATGATACTAACATTGACGTACCGACAGTAGAACTTCTGAGAGACTCCACTTTATCTGACATACCGTTCCCCATGAATGACATTATAGACATTTTAAAATCTTTAAATATTAATAAAGCTGTGGGTAGCGACACCATTAGCTACAATATGTTGAAAAATACAGCAAGTTCAGTAGCTCTCCCTCTATCCCTTATGTTTAGATCTTCTTTGGATACTGGTATCTTTCCAAACCAGTGGAAACAAGCTGTAGTGATACCTCTATTTAGAAAGGGGGATAAACATGAATCTGTTAATTAAAGACCAATAGCATTATTTAGGACTGTTGGTTAAGTTTTTGAACGATTGTTTGTAAAATATTAAAACAACTGTTTGTTAGATAATTCATTAATATAAAAATTCCAATCTGGATTCCAACCTGGTCACTCTACTGTTCATCAAATGATAGAAATGTATCACACTTTATGCGAATATTTAGAAAAAAGACATCCTACCTGTTTAATTTTTTTTGTGATATATCTAAAGCATTCGATCGTATGTGGCACAAGGTACTGAAAGTGAAACTAGCTAGTTATAGTATATCGGGAAAGTTATTAGTCTGGTTAAGTAATTATGTAAGTAATAGACGACAGCAATTTTTTATTAATAATGATAAATCTTGTATTAAAACTACTAATGCTGGAGTACCTAAAGGCTCAGTACTAGGCCCTTTACTTTTTATTTTATATGTTAATGATATATCTGATAACCTTGAAAGCTTGTCTAAATTATTTGCTGACGATACGTCTTTATGATGTTCTGATGCATCTCCCCAGATTATCGAAACTAAGATAAATAATGATTTGGAAAAAAAACAAAATTGGACTGAAAGGCTGGTTAAATTCAACCCTGCAAAAACGTAAGCTTTAGTGATCTCTAACTTTGAACTTGAGTATGTTATCGATTTAAAATGTAATAACGATAGTGTTGATTTTGTTGACAATCATAGGCACCTTGGAGTAATTTTGGATAAAAATTGTAAGTGGAGTACCCATATTGAAAATATTTGTATAAAGGTATCGAAACAGTTCAGCGTTTTACGTAGATTGAAATTTATTTTGAGTAGAAGAACTTTAAGTAAAATGTATGGATCGTACAATCTTCCTCTATTAGAATACTGTTGTGAGGTATGGGATGGGTGCACTCTCGGGGACGCAAACACATTAGAAAAACTTCAGCTTGAGGCTGTAAGGATTATCACCGGGTTACCATGGAAAGGGCTAAATATAAGTTGTAAAACTTGTGCCCAACTCCCATTGTATATAAATTACAATAAAATATGTTTAAAACAAAAACATTACATACTCATCAACATCAATTAACTTCAAACACATACATTGTACAAATATCATACACATATTGATATACACACACACACGCATAACTTACAAGCACGTACACCTACACTTGCGCAGATGTACATACTTGTTAATATACATATATCTTGGGCGTGTATGCAATTTCATATGCGCACGCATTCACAGGCACGTGTCAGCACACATCCACAAACACACACACATGTTTGTACATAAGCATAGAGCCATGCAATGTCGTGCATGTAAAGACTAACGGTGTACTTTAATTTAATGACTGTTTGAGTAGACAGAAACTCGACCAGTACTGTATATATCAGTGTTCATATTGGTGTTCAACTTTAAGTACCACTTTGGTATATATATATATATCATAAAAGTGTAACACTCGAAGAAAAAATATCCCTACCAAACACCATTACTTATCTTTTCCTCGACAAAACACCATCATTTAACTCCCCTTAACAAAACACCGCCTCTTATCGCCCTCTTATAACACCATTATTGACCCTTCTCCTCTTTTCAAAAATCGCTCACTACCATAACTTCAGCCCAAATTAACAAAGCATCATAACTTCCCTCCACCTGAAAAAACACAATAGCAATTACCTTCCCATGAATAACATATAATTGAATACCGCCATTTGTTTTGACTTATATACATTATCAAAAGGACAAGAAAGATGTTATTCTTTTATAAAGCTGTCCATCTTTATTGCAAATTACAATGCATCCTATATACTGAATTCTAACACGATTCGTTTGAAACGCGTGTTTTGATTGGATACGGACCATGTTCTAGTCTGCGATAGAATCATGATCAATCGTGTTAAGCTCCACCTATCGCACGTATTAATAGCTCTCAAGAACTTATGTTCTTTGTTTACATGAATGCATCTTTAGAAAAAGTTGTTTGTATCTTGTATATTGTATTCTTGCCACGCCCCGTTTACCGAAACAATATGCGAATTTCAGGTCACCGTAATGAGTTGTCTCTGAAACATTATAGCTCTGACAGTTCAGATTTCCAAAAAACGTCAATACTCTGACATTCTCTAAGGCAAAGCAGTTGTACATCAAGACTCACTCTACCCAAGGATATGTCCTGAACAGTGCCCCCTTCACAATCAGCTGGTTCGTCAACAACAAAACGTACGACCTTGTCCTCAACCGTCTGACGTCACACAACAAAGTGAGCTTGTACTTCATAAGAACTCCCCAAAACTCACTCGACAATTTGCCATTCACAATTCAAATGTTAACATTTACAGTTATTACAACTGAACGACCACGTCTGTTAAGACAGTAATTCACCATTTTAGTAGGCCTAACATTACTGGTTTGGCGTATTTTTATAGTGAGGATGAAATGTATTGTTGAATATATTAAAAAATAAATTGTAAGTATTACTTGTTCTTACCTCCATTTATTACTGAAACGCTCGTTCCGAAATCAAATAAAACATTTTGCATGAGTCGTATGAGTTTTGCACAAAACTCTTCACATATCTAAACAAATAATCACCAATTTCGTCGATACGCACAGATTGATGTTAATCACAATGTGTCGTGTAAACTTTGGTAACAGGACGTTCACGAATAATCCAAATATTTCGCCTCGTCAACATATAGATTGAGCGCTCGCCAGTAAGGGCGGGGCCAAATGGCCGACTTTTGGAAACTTCTTTCTGATTGGTCAGTCCGCTGCAGAATGACACGTCACCGGCACAGGTCACAAAGTACTTTACTAAGTACTTGTAGCAAGGTAAATCCAAAGTTTCTAAACATACTACTATCAGTCTCGGGTTAAACCAAATGTCATGTCCTAATCGCCAGTATAGCCACTCAAAACAACGTTCATGTACTATCACCTAATTATATCGCTTACTCAGTTATCTCTGACGTCATACAAATGTATTCAAGATATCGAACAAAAACACGAACAGGATTGTGACTCCTGGTTGATCTTTGTAATCGAATCGAAGATGCCCAGGGGTTTGTCATTTTAAATGTATAAGACAACACTTATTCCCACACATCGTGGAGACAAGTCAAGGATATGCTATTGTCTTTCTACCGGACAAACCGGGTTGACAGTGTTGTTGTTATATATCGATTCAGCTTCAAATACTCTGGTGATTTCGTAAATTTGTCCTTCTCCTTTCGAGGGTCAGTGAACCGCTGGAAAATCCGAATTGGAATATTTGGATTTCATGCTTGATTCATAAAGTGCGATATTGCACTGAAGTTAATATATAGATCCCTGATAGGAGGGTACTGCAGTAGATATATAACATATAATAGTGTACTGTAGTAGATATATCACATATAACAGTGTACTGTAGTAGTTATCAAATAGTCACAAATAAACCACAACACAACTATATCAATAAACAAATTCTTTAATACTAATTTCTTGGCAAGTTATTGTCGTGGTATATAAATATGACCAGTGGGAACAAAGAACCACCCAAATAACCTTTCCAGCTAACTATAAAATTGATATGCACCATTTTATCATTGAACTGTGCTAAAGAAACAGGTGATCTGAAACACTCTCCATGCCGATCCTGCTCACCAGTTCAATGTACTCTTCCATAGGCAGCACACAATATACCACGACGTTCAAAAAACACTGGCGCCAGAAAATATTCTAATTGGGTTTGGGCGGGAGGGTAACATTTTCAATTGCCTTCAGTCGGAATGCCTGCCGCATAGGATGTTCTAGAAAAAAAGGAAGCTCTCTTACGGCGCCTAATACATTAAACGAATACTATAACATGACTGTAAACAATATCCGGATCCGCACTTGCATTCCGCACTAAAACATATACTCAAAATTATTTATTGGCATTGTGATAAAATGTTTGAAACTATAATTTTTAAACTTATTATCAGATAGTCAAAAATTAACTACAACACAACTATTTCAATTAATTTTATCTGTAATACTAATGTATTGTCGCGGTATATAAATATATATATGAATATTTGGAGTGACCAGTGGGAACAACGAATCACCCAAATTAACTTTCCAGCTAGCTATAAAATTGATATGCATCAATTTATTATTGAACTGTGCTAAAGAAACAGGTGATCTGAAATTTTATGCCAGACAGTCCTCAACTTGAAATACTCTCCATGCCGATCGTGCTCACCAATTCAATGTGCTCTTCCCTGAGCAGCACACGATATACCACGACGTTCAGAAAAACACTGGCGCTAGAAAATATTCTAATTGGGTTAGGGTAGGAGGGTAACATTTTCAATTGTCTTCAGTCGGAAAGCCTGCCGCATAGGATGTCTAGAAAAAAAGGAAGCTCTCTCGCGGCGCCTAATACATTAAACGGATACTATAACATGACTGTAAACAATATCCGGATCCGCACTTGCACCGCACTAAAACATATACTCAAAATTATTTTTTGGCATTGTAATAAATTGTTTGAAAATATAATTTTTAAACTTATTATCAGATAGTCAAAAATTAACCACAACACAACTATTTCAATTAATTTTATCTTTAATACTTATGTATTGTCGTGGTATATAAATATATATATGCATATTTGGAGTGACCAGTGGGAACAACGAATCACCTAAATTAACTTTCCAGCTAACTATAAAATTGATATACATCAATTTATAATTGAACTGTGCTAAAGAAACAGATGATCTGAAATTTTATGCCAAAAGCTAGATAACAATCTAGCTCCGCCATCAACAGAAAAATAGGTGGGGGGAAATGAAAGAGAACATGTTTCGTCATTCGAAACTACCATACCGCTGTTAATTCTCTCAGAACCAAAAATGTTGTATTGCACCAAAATGTCGACAAAAACATGCCAATGCTCAAATCAATGATTAAACCAGGACCCATACACAACAACAATTACCAACTTGATTGCCCAGATTTATTACCGACCTTTCCAGAGGTTTGTATGTGGCAACTACAATCAAGCATCCAACATTACATATATACAAAACATCATCATTTGTATGGGTCCTATGTCCATTAAAACACATATGCTCACTTCATCAGTGACCAAACACGTCGCTCAAGTCTGCGACCCAAATACTCAACAAGTTGTCACCCCATTAGTGACCAATCATGTCGCACAAGTTTGCGACCCATATGCAAGTTGTCATTTCGACTTTAACCAAATGAAACACAT
Source organism: Mizuhopecten yessoensis (assembly GCF_002113885.1). NCBI lineage: Eukaryota > Metazoa > Mollusca > Bivalvia > Pectinida > Pectinidae > Mizuhopecten > Mizuhopecten yessoensis. Next base: position 98,210 of record NW_018407604.1, read on the forward strand.
ACAATGAAAATACCCTTTCAGTTACAAAAATTAACAATACACTACTAGTGCCAAAGGAGCTGTAGGTCAGGCCTCAAAATTAACTTCAGAGCACTTCATTCCACGACAATACCATGGAAACTCTTCTTCGACGCTTTGACCTCCCTATTAACCCTCCTACGCACCAATTCCAATGCCTTATGGGTGATTTCCCCTCTCCAGCAAATTCTGGGCAATATGTTTGACCATACTATCTTTATGGGCGGATTGGTCGAGTGGTTAACACTCCGGCCTTCCAAGCAGGCGGCCGGGGTTCGATCCCTGAAGTCGCCGTACGCATGGAATATTAGAGAAAGTGTTTTTCTCCTGCCCACACAACTCCAACAACCCAGGTGGAGTATAAAATGGTCTGGGGTGGGTGTTGCAGTATCTGTGCTGTAGCATTCAAGTGAGGTGGCAATATACAAAAATGATACCGTTGGAAGCACGGTCCCTCTACAAACAGAACACAATACATCTCCAGCACACACACAGGCATACACACATAGGGAGATATTAGCCAGGTGGCATAGGACTAGTATTTAGCGCCTGATAAGGCAGCTCCTGCGAATTCCTCAATATTGTATTGATTAATATATATGCTAATTGTATTGACTGTATAAAATTGTATATCTATGTACTGTAAAGCGCTTTAGAGTGGCGTATTTTAGCTAGATAGGGCGCTATATCAAATGTTGAATATTATTAGTATTAGTATGAGGCAACATTTCATGTAGTTCCTGTAATTCCCTAACAATTGTTTTCCTTAAGCGAACACCTGCTGACCCTGAACCAATAGCATTCCCTCCACAGTGTATTACCATGACGTTTTGGGGATCCTCCATGGTTATGAGATGAACTATTTTGGGTTTTATTCTCTTCCAAGTCATGCCACTGTAACCTTGCCACCATACTGTTGCGCCGAGTCGTCTCAAACCTAAATCTGGCACATCTTAAAAATCACTTCCTCAGGTATGGAGAAATCTTCGCTTGACAATCGAGGATCCCACTTTCCACACCCTCCTAGATGAACCTGACAACTTTAGGCTTACTTAGCCCTGTTTTACACCATAAACTGAACAATACAATAGCTCACCATAAACATTCTAAATAATGAAAATACAGCAATACTCCTCTTGGATTCCGAATGTATGTGCGGATTGCGATGGATGTCCAACGACCATACGACTTAAGCTCTTGGTCTGTCACTGAATTTCTATAAGCTGTGGTGGCTGCCCCGACCCGAAAAGAATGATAATTGTACTTAGATGAATCCATACCTATGTGAGAAATAGCTATTTTAAGAACAGCGCAAAACTGGTACCTGGTAAGAGGCTTTCCATCTGCATGGCATAATAAGTACCCATTTACTTGGGGTCTTCTGTAGATGAATTGCTCATACCACTTAACAGGACATGTTCTCCCTTCTCTAGCTTCCAGAATAATAACTACATCAGTCCCATTCTGATCAGTTTTAGATGAAACAAATTGCAGACCCAATGAAAGTGACTTGCTTAAACCTTCATTCAATAATTGAACAATGCTGGCTTGCAATCCATGTTCTGCAGGAGTTTTCTCCAACCCTGAAAAAAATTAAAAAGCTAGTGAATAGGCAAGACTAAATAAATATGCCTCATAATAGGTTTTACATACCACTGGCAACTTTGCGATCATCCCCCTTTACAGAATGCTAGGGGTAATGGGTAATCGAACATCAAAGGAATGCTTGGAACAACTGAAACCTTGTAAAAACTTTCTAACCAAAAAATTCTGCGTTGGGTCAAGAGCACCAAAAAACTTGCATCTATTGGCAACTGCTGACACATATGAACGAACAGAACTAACCGCAAAGCCATGAAGAGATAAATATGACACAAAATTTACAACATCAGACACCTCTGGTGGCCAAACTAACCAAACGCCATATTCTACCCGAAAAGCCTCAAACTTCTGCACCCCAGTATCATACAACTTCTTAGTGCTAGCTGACAGGGAACTGTCAAGCAGCCTTTAACTTTCGTTTCGCAAATCAACCTCTGAAATGCCGCCGGGACGGAGGATGGATTCTCCTGCTCCTGGAGCCAACTGTCGGAAACGGAGCCACTGTTGACGAGAAATACTGTCTGCGATACCATTCTCTACACCCACTATGTGGCGTGCCTTAAATCTTATATTGTTCAGCATTGCATACAAATCCAGAGGGCGCACTAAACTCATGGTGACTTTGATGACTTTGTATTTAAAACTGCCACTAATGCAGCATTATCTGTGTATAACACAATCCGTTTATCCCTCAACATCCCTGCCCACAAATAAAAGGCCAAAACTATGAGTGCTAACTCTAAAAACGTAATATCCCTCATTATATCTGTACCTAACCAGTATCGTGGCCATTCCAAAAAGAACCAATGTGGCTGAAGATAGGCTGCTCCCCCTTTTGACCCATTCCCACCTTCACTGTCCGTGTACAAGGCAAGGTCAGGGGATTTTATCCAGTCAATCTATCCAAAGCGACAATGCCCATTAAACAAGTCTAAAAATAATAGCCACACTCTCAAGTCTTACCTCATTTCCTGAGTGACCCAAATTAAATAAAAGGACTATTTTACACCAGCCATTACGTCATAAAGACGACGTGTAAAAGCTCTGGCCGAGGGAATGGCCCTAGCACAAAAAATAATTTTGCCCGCCAATGATTCCAGCTCCTGTAAAGTGACCTTTTTCTTACTCAAAACCTTGCATAATTTAATATTTTAGGTCCGCCAGGTTGTCTAGAGGGATTCGAACTACCATGTTAATTGTGTTAATTTCAAGTCCCAGGAATTCTCAAACTGGTGTAGGTCCCACCGTTTTATCTCCAGCTATAGGTACCCCAAGCACCTTACAAATTTCTTGGAATGCTGACATAAGGAAAACACAGTCATTTGTAGCCTGATCACCAGCAAATATAAAATCATCTAAGTAATGGTCCAAAGACCTTAGCCCTGTTTGGCTGAAAGTGTCCACTGAATTGCTGTAGAAAAATTCTCGAAAACTGCGCATGATACACTTTATATCCATCTTCCCCAACAGTGTTCCCTTCCCTAATTTTGCTATCATTTCAATAATTTGATCAAAAGATGAATAATGAACTGTACACAATTCCTCAGCAATAAAATTATTTGCACTAACCCCACATGGGTAAGACAGATGCTGAATTAAACGCATTGAACCGTCCTTTGTTGGACATAAACCTGCCGGATATAACCTAAGGGGCATTGGTGGAACTAAGAATGGCACAGCAATCCTACCCAAGATAACCTCCTTCAAAACTAATTTCATAGCCAATAATTTATCACCTTCTATTGATTTCAAATTCCAACATTCAGTTGTCCCCCTTGGGCCCTTATAATTCAGAGCAAACCCATGTGCAAAACCATTCAATAAAATAGCCTTATTCCCTTCATTGGGGTAGCCATGTAAAGCAGTCTTTAGCATATTAAACCTTATTGGGGACTGCCCGAGTGACAAAGGGCTGGCCCACCTTGCCTGATTTAACAGGATTGGTGGTACTGATGCCCGGATTTCCTGATCGATTAGCTCCTGCACTTCCGAACCTAGAATTGAAATTGTAGCACCTGATTTTAGGATGAGTACCTAAACATGAAATACAGATATGCGCAAATTTACAGTAAGGTTTCTTACAACTCCCTGTATTGTTGTATTCGAAACACTTAGGCCCAGATTTGAAAGAAGTAGTCTTATGGGAACTAACCCCTGTGATCTGACCCTTGCTTGCATACATGTATAGTAACCACAACCCTTTGTCTACTACATCCTAGTCTACACTCGGTTTCAATGCCAGTCTAACAATGACACACCTCCAACTCTCTTTGCCCCTTAACGCACACAGTGCATATGTTTTAAAATTCCCTTTGTTTCCTCTGGATGAGCCAACACATAAATGGCCAGATATTTTAAAAGTGCATCTGTCCACATTTCCAAATCTGTAATATTAAGGGTTTTTTTCTGATTCTTCAACACAATAGCCCCCTCCACTAAACAAAATTGCTTTTTCCTCAGTATTAACCTCACCAGGTTTCTTAAGCAGTAAACCTAAATCTAGATACTCCCCCTTCGTAATTTTTGTTTTTACTGCTACATCTACCCTAGCATCTAACCCTTCAGTATAACTAGGCACCTGCCCACTGTGATGAGACACCTCAACAGAACCTCATATCTTGAGTCACATGCTCCATGATTCTGGGTGTGATCCTCTGAATGATTTATTCCACCATATCAGTTGACGGCTGTCCTGTCTGATCCACAGTAGGGTGGGGTACCGCAGGAGGGTGTTGCACTGCAGGCGGAGGCTGTGTTACAGGAGGCGCTGTGCTGCATCTCGCACGGCCTCTAGCTCTCCCTTGTTTAGTCATGACTTTGTCTAAAAACAAAAATAGAATATAAATGAACTACCCTTCCAGTCCTTAGTAATCAACAGACATAAAACAATTACTAATCCCAATACCCAAGTAAGTTACTGTACTGGAACGGCTACAGCTTTGATGTAATTTATGATATTTCTGAGCCGAGAATAACCACCACCCCAGATCACATAAACAACTGTTTCCTAAAACATTGGCAGCATCTCAAGAAATGGAATATACTGATGCAGCCAGTCTCAAATACTACCTAACAACAATATTTAAAAAGTGCCTATATCATCTAATTAGGTGTCCCTTTAGCATCATGGTTACAAATATGACAGTACCAAACACTACCAGGTTACAAATTAAAGGCAGTATAAAAACCTTACATGCCTTCTGTACAACTACTTATTTTCGCTAAAGCAACAAAATAATGTGACCTCGCCTCAGATATTGGAACTCAAAACACCGGGGACGAATTGTCCTCTGTAAAACCAAACCAGGTAACACGCCCCATATAAAACAACACAAACACCGGGTACGAATTGTTTTCTGTAAAACCACAGTATTATAAACTTACCTTGTGCCTAAATTATTTCTACTGTCACCAATAGTCATAAAAACACATTTTTGCTACCATAACGTTACTTCTCAATGCAAACGACAATGTTGTCAAAATGTGGGAAACACGTGGCAACCATGCGGTCCGCAAACCCAGGCACCTGTACAAACCTCATGACAGTAATGTTGGCTTGCGTTCAACGCCACACCATACCTCCAAATGCAAAACACAAACTTAAATACTTTTTAACACTGGACAACATTCACGACATACTTATACCCTCCTTCCATGGATTAAAATTTTCAATTGTCTTCAGTCGGAAAACCTGCCGCATAGGTGTGTTCTAGACAAAATGAAGTTTTGTTACGGCGTCTAATAAATTTAACGGAAACTATAACATGACTGTAAACAATATCCGAATCCGCATTTTCATTCCGCACTAAAACATATACTTAAAATTATTTTTTTGGCATTGTGATAAATTGTTTGAAAATATCATTTTAAAACTTAATATATCATATATAACAGTGTACTGTTGTAGATGTATCACATGTTATAGTGTACTGTAGTAGATATAACACATATAACAGTGCACTGTAGAAGATATATCACATGCATTAGTGTACTGTAGTATATATATCACATATGATAGTGTACTGTAGTATATATACCACATGTCATAGTGTACTGTAGTATATATAGCAAATGAAATCACATGCAATAGTTACTATAGTAGATATATCACATATAACATTGTACTGTAGTAGATATATCACATATAATCGTGTACTGTAGTAGATATATCACATGTAATAGTGTACTGTAGTATATATATCACATGTAATAGTGTACTGTAGTATATCTATCACATGTAATAGTGTACTGTAGTAGCTATATCACATATAACAGTGAACTGAAGTAGATATATCACATGTAATAGTGTACTGTAGTATATATATCACATGTAATAGTGTACTGTAGTAGCTATATCACATATAACAGTGTACTGAAGTAGATATATCACATATAGCAGTGTACTGAAGTAGATATATCACATATAACAGTGTACTGTAATAGCAATATCACATGTAATAGTGTATCGTAGTATATATCACATGTAATAGTGAACTGTAATAGATGTAGTGTAAATGTCGGTAGGTCAGTGTGAGACAGAGTCAGTGCAACTGTAGCTAGGTCAGTGTGGGAAATAGTTAGTGTTATTGTAGGAAGGCCAGTGTGAACCAGAGGCAGTGATACTGTAGGTAGGCTAGTGTGGGACAACGTCAGTGTTACTGTAGGTAAGTTAGTGTTTGACAGAGTCAGTGTAAGTGTAGGTAGGCCAGTGTTGGACAGAGTCAGTGTTGTTGTAGGTAGCTTAGTGTGTGACAAAGTCAGTGTTACTTTAGGTAGGTTGGTGTTGGACAGAGTCAGTGTCAGAGTAGGTAGGTCAGTGTGGAACTGAGTCAGTGTAAGTGAAGGTAGGCCATTGTGGTACAAAGTCAGTGTTATTGTAGGTAAGTTAGTGTTGGACAACGTCAATGTTAATGTAGGTAAGTTAGTGTTGGACAGAGTCAGTGGTATTGCAGCTAGGTCAGTGTGAGACAGAGTCAGTCTAACAGTAGCTAGATCAGTTTGGGACAGTCAATGCTATTGTGGGTAGTTAAGTGTGAGACAGAGTCAATGGTACTATAGGTAGGCCAGTGTGAGAAAGAGTCAGTGTTACTGTGGGTAGGTTAGTGTGGGACAGAGTCAATGTTTTTGTAGGTAGGTGAGTGTGGGATAGAGTCTATGTTCCTATAGGTAGGTCAATGTGGAACCTAGTCAGTGTAAGTGTAGGTAGGTCAATGTGGGAAATAGTTAGTGTTACTGTAGGAAGGCCAGTGTGACACAGAGGCAGTGTCACTGTAGGTAGGCCAGTGTGAGACAGAGGCAATTTTACTGTAGCTAGGTCAGTGTTGGACAGAGACAATGTTATTGTAGGTAGGTGAGAGTGGGTCAGAGTCAGTATTACTGTAGGTAGGTCAAAGAGAGACAGAGCCAGTGTTACTGTAGGTAGATGAATGTGGGACAGAGTAAGTGTTACTGTAGCTAGGTTAGTGTGGGGCGGAGTCAGTGTTACTGTAGGTAGATGGGTGTGGGATAGAGTCAGTGTTACTATAGGTAGATCAGTGTGGAACTTAGTCAGAGCAAGTGTAGGTAGGTCAATGTGGGAAATAGTTAGTGTTACTGTAGGAAGGCCAGTGTGAGACAGAATCAGTGTACTGTAGGTAGGCCAGTGTGAGACAGAGGCAGTTTTACTGTAGCTAGGTCAGTGTGGGACAGAGTCAGTGTAACAGTAGCTAGGTCAGTTTAGGACAGAGTCAATGATAAAAAATGTACTGTAGGTAGGTCAATGTGAGACAGAGTAAGTGTTACCGTAGCTAGGTTAGTGTCGGACAGAGTCAGTGTTACTGTAGGTAGGCCAGTGTGAGACAGAGTCATTTTTACTGTAGCTAGGTCAGTGTGAGACAGAGTCAGTGTTACTCTGGGGAGGTCAATGTGAGACAGGTGCAGTTTTACTGTAGGTAGGTCGGTGTGGGACAGAGTCGATGTTACTGTAGATAGGTCAGTGTTGGACTGAAGCAGTGTTACTGTAGGTAGGTCATTCATGGACAGAGTCATTGTTACTTTAGGTAAGTCAACGGGAGACAGATTCAGTGTTACTGTAGGTAGGTCCATGTGGGACAGTGTCAGTGTTTATGTAGCTAGATCAGTGTGGGAAAGAGTCAGTGTTGCTGTAGGTAGGTCAGTGTGGGCCAGATATATTGTTAGTGTCGGTAGGTCTGTGTGGAACTGAGTCAGTGTTAGTGTAGGTAGGTCAGTGTGGAATTTAGTCAGTGTAAGTGTAGGTAGGCCAGTGTGAGTCATAGTCAGTGTAAGTGTATATGTGGGTAGGTCATTGAAGGACAGAGTCAGTGTAAATCAGGTAGGTCAGTGTGGGACAGAGTCAGTGTTACTGTAGGAATGTCAGTGTGGAACATTGTCATAGTAAGTGTAGGTAGGACAGTGTGGTTCTGACTCAGTGTAAGTATACATATGGGTAGGTCATTAAAGGGCAGGGTCAGTGTGAATGTAGTTAGGTCAGTGTGAGATAGAGTCAGTGTTACTTTAGGGAGGTCAAAGTGGGACAGGGTCATTGTTCTTTTATATAGGTCATTTTGGGACAAAGTCAATGATACTGAAGATAGGTCAATGTGAGAGAGAGTCAGTGTTACTGTAGGAACGTTAGTGTGGGACAAAGTCAGGGTTATTGTAGCTTGGTCAGTCTGAAACAGAGTCAGTGTTACTCTAGGTAGACCAGTGTAAGACATGGGCAGTTTTACTGTAGCTAGGTCAGTGTGGGACAGAGTCAGTGTAACAGTAGCTAGGTCAGTTTGGGACAGAGTCAATGATACTGTAGGTAGGTCAATGTGAGACAGAGTAAGTGTTACTGTAGCTAGGTTAGTGTGGGACAGAGTCAGTGTTACTGTAGGTAGATGAGTGTATGATAGAGTCAGTGTTACTGTAGGTAGATGGATGTGGGATAGAGTCAGTGTTACTTTAGGTAGATCAATGTGGAACTTAGTCAGAGTAAGTGTAGGTAGGTCAGTGTGGGAAATAGTTATTGTTACTGTAGGAAGGCCAGTGTGAGACAGAAGCAGTGTTACTGTAGTTAGGCCAGTGTGAGACATACGCAGTTTTAATATAGCTAGGTCAGTTTGGGACAGAGTCAATGATACTGTAGGTAGGTCAATGTGAGAGAGAGTAAGTGTTACTGTAGCTAGGTTAGTGTGGGACAGAGTCAGTGTTATTGTAGGTAGGTGAGTGTGGGTCAGAGTCAGTATTACTGTAGGTAGGTCAATGAGAGACAGAGTCAGTGTTACTGTAGATAGATGAGTGTGGGACAGAGTAAGTGTTACTGTAGCTAGGTTAGTGTGGGACAGAGTCAGTGTTACTGTAGGTAGATGGATGTGGGATAGAGTTAGTGTTACTATAGGTAGATCAGTGTGGAACTTAGTCAGAGTAAGTGTAGGTAGGTCAGTGTGGGAAATAGTTAGTGTTACTGTAGGAAGGCCAGTGTGAAACAGAGGCAGTGTTACTGTAGGTAGGTCAGTGTGAGACATACGCAGTTTCAATGTAGCTAGGTCAGTGTGGGAAATAGTTAGTGTTACTGTAGGAAGGCCAGTGTGAACCAGAGGCAGTGATACTGTAAGTAGGTCAATGTGAGACAGAGTAAGTGTTACTGTAGGTAGATGAGTGTATGATAGAGTCTGTGTTACTGCAGCTAAGTTTGTGTTGGACAGAGTCAGTCTAACTGTAGCTAGATCAGTTTGGGACAGTCAATGCTATTGTGGGTAGATAAGTGTGAGACAGAGTCAATGTTACTATAGGTACACCAGTGTGAGAAAGAGTCAGTGTTACTGTGGGTAGGTTAGTGTGGGACAGAGTCAGTGTTACTGTAGGTAGATGGATGTGGGATAGAGTCAGTGTTACTATAGGTAGATCAGTGTGGAACTTAGTCAGAGTAAGTGTAGGTAGGTCAATGTGGGAAATAGTTAGTGTTACTGTAGGAAGGCCAGTGTGAGACAAAGGCAGTGTTACTGTAGGTAGGCCAGTGTGAGACAGAGGCAGTTTTACTGTAGCTAGGTCAGTGTGGGACAGAGTCAATGATACTGTAGGTAGGTCAATATGAAACAGAGTAAGTGTTACTGTAGCTAGGTTAGTGTCGGACAGAGTCAGTGTTACTGTAGGTAGATGAGTGTATGCTAGAGTCAGTGTTAATGTGGGTAGGCCAGTGTGAGACAGAGTCAGTGTTACGGTGGGGAGGTCAGTGTGGAAAATAGTTAGTGTTACTGTAGGTAGGCCAGTGTGAGACAGATGCAGTGTTACTTTAGGTAGGCCACTGTGAGACAGAGTCAGTGTTTGTCTGGGGAGGTCAATGTGAGACAGGTGCAGTGTTACTGTAGGTAGGTCGGTGTTGGACAGAGTCGATGTTACTGTAGATAGGTCAGTGTGGGACTGAAGCAGTGTTACTGTAGGTATGTCATTCATGGAGAGAGTCATTGTTACTTTAGGTAAGTCAATGGGAGACAGATTCAGTGTTACTGTAGGTAGGTCCATGTGGGACAGTGTCAGTGTTTATGTAGCTAGATCAGTGTGGGAAAGAGTCAGTGTTGCTGTAGGTAGGTCAGTGTGGGCCAGATATATTGTTAGTGTCGGTAGGTCTGTGTGGACCTGAGTCAGTGTTAGTGTAGGTAGGTCAGTGTGGAATGTAGTCAGTGTAAGTGTAGGTAAGCCAGTGTGGGACAGAGTCAGTGTTACTGTAGGAATGTCTGTGTGCAACAGGGTCATAGTAAGTGTAGGTAGGTCAGTGTGGTTCTGACGCAGTGTAAGTATACATATGGGTAGGTCAGTGAAGGGCAGGGTCAGTGTGAATGTAGTTAGGTCAGTGTGAGATAGACTCAGTGTTACTTTAGGGAGGTCAAAGTGGGACAGGGTCATTGTTCTTTTATGTAGGTCATTTTGGGACAAAGTCAATGATACTGTAGGTAGATCAGTGTAAGAAATAGGCAGTTTTACTGTAGCTAGGTCAGTGTGGGACAGAGTCAGTGTAACAGTAGCTAGGTCAGTTTGGGACAGAGTCAGTGTTACTGTAGGTAGATGAGTGTATGATAGGTTCAGTGTTACTGTAGGTAGGTGAGTGTGGGACAGATTCAATGTTATTGTAGGTAGGTGAGTGTGGGTCAGAGTCAGTATTACTGTAGGTAGGTCAATGAGAGACAGAGTCGGTGTTACTGTAGGTAGATGAGTGTGGGACAGAGTAAGTGTTACTGTAGCTAGGTAAGTGTGAAACAGAGTCAGTGTTACTGTAGGTAGATGGATGTGGGATAGAGTCAGTGTTACTTTGGGTAGATCAATGTGGAACTTAGTCAGAGTAAGTGTAGGTAGGTCAGTGTGGGAAATAGTTAGTGGTACTGTAGTAAGGCCAGTGTGAGACAGAAGCAGTGTTACTGTAGTTAGGCCAGTGTGAGACATACGCAGTTTTAATATAGCTAGGTCAGTTTGGGACAGAGTCAATGATACTGTAGGTAGGTCAATGTGAGAGAGAGTAAGTGTTACTGTAGCTAGGTTAGTGTGGGACAGAGTCAGTGTTACTGTAGGTAGATGAGTGTATGCAGCTAGGTCAGTGTTGGACAGAGTCAGTGTTAATGTATTTAGGTCAGTGTGAGACAGAGGCAGTGTTAATGTGGGTAGGCCAGTGTGAGACATAGTCAGTGTTACTGTGGGGAGGTCAATGTGAGACAGGTGCAGTGTTACTGTAGGTAGGTCGGTGTGGGACAGAGTCGATGTTACAGTAGATAGGTCAGTGTGGGACTGAAGAAGTGTTACTGTAGGTAGGTCATTCATGGACTGAGTCATTGTTACTTTAGGTAAGTCATTTTGGGACAATGTCAATGATATTGTAGGTAAATCAACGTGAGAGAGAGTCAGTGTGAATGTAGGTTGGTAAGTGTGGGACATAGCCAGTGTTATTATAGGTAGATCAGTGTGGGACAGAGTAAGTGTTATTGTTGGTCCGTTAGTGTGGAACTTAATTAATGATACTGTAGATTGTATAAATGTGCATGTGGGGAGGTCAGTGACGGACAGGGTAGTTAGTGTTGGACAGAGTCAGTGTTGCTAAAGGTAGGTTAGTGTGGGACAATGTCAATGTTAATGCAGGTAAGTAAGTGTTGGACAGATTCAGTGTTGCTGTAGGTAGGTTTGTGTGGTACAGAGTCAGTGTAAGTGTAGGTAGGCCAGTGTGGGACAGAGTCAGAGTTGCTGTATTTAGTTTAGTGTTTGACAGTCAGTGTTAATTCAGGTAGGCCAGTGTGAGACAAAGTCAGTGTTGCTGTAGGTAGGTTAGTGTTGGACAGAGTCAGTGTAAGTGTAGGTAGGCCAGTGTGAGACAAAGTCAGTGTTGCTGTAGGTAGGTTAGTGTGGGACAACGTCAGTGTTACTGTAGGTAGTTTATTGTGGCTCAGGGTGAGTGTTACTTTAGGCAGGTTAGTGTTTGACAGAGTCAGTGCTAATTCAGGTAGACCAGTGTGGGACAAAGTCAGTTGTACTGTAGGTGAGTTAGTGTTGAACAGAGTCAGTGTTGATGTAGGTAGGTTAGTGTGGGACAAAGTCAGTGTTACTGTAGGTAAGTTAGTGTTTGACGGAATCAGTGTAAATGTAGGTAGGCCAGTGTGGGGTAGCAGAGTACAGTAGCGTACGGTGGCCATGGGTGATATTTTTATACAATGAATAACCCCTGTAATATAACATGTATCAAAATTTAAAAAAAAAATCAGCACTAAAATTGGCATATACATGATGAAGTGGACTATGTGGGCTTCATAATTTAAAAAAAAGAAAAGTCGAATTTGGTTTGAGACTACAATTTTGGGCATTTACGAATCTGTGTCTACACAACAAAAGCTAGCTTTTCAGGTAGTCTATTTTTGTACTCAGCACATGTGTAAATATTGTGAAAAATCCACCGGAATGACCTATGCTAAAACGTGAGTATTTCTGTTACCGAGTAGGCGATATTTAATTTCAGACAGGTTTTAAGAAAAACAATTCTACTTGCGGGGGTCAAATTCTGGGTTAAAAATCATGATTTTTTGCATATTTTGGTGTTTTTTGATGTGGTAACCATGGTTTTCAGAAGTCCCAAATCTGGGGAAATTGCTTTTTGAAAAAAAAAATGTTCTTCTAAAAAACACCTATTAAACATGTAGTTTATAAATATATATATATATGTAGGTGTGTTGTGCAGGATGAATCCGCTATCCATGTTTATCCGAGAGATGCCCTTTATTTTTAGGGTCAAGCCATTTCTACTGTACTCTGCCACCTTATACACACAGACATTGATTTTTTCTGAAAAAAAGCCTTTTTATGCTTTATTCAGCTTCACTTTCATTCATTATTGCTTAAAACTACTCAAAACGTTTAAAAAGTTACATATAAAGGTCAATATATAGGTCACTAGCCTATTACCTGTGAATGTATAAAGAGGGGTTAACTCGCCCTTTTCACAGGCACTTCACACTTCATCACATATGTGTCAATTGTGTAATTGGTAAAGTTGATACCAAACAACAAATAATTAACAGGCTATCTCCTGATGCATTCAGACCAGATTTCAGTCTGTTTCACTTAGTTCAGCACCCGGTATCCATGGTAACTAACACATAAAGTTGTATTTATTGAAAATGGGTAAAATATCTGTTTTCATTCTAATTACACTATTTTATATGTTTTTTTCCACTTGATTCAGCTTACAGATTAAATTAACAAAGTCAATAATGTCAATAAATTTTATTTCCATAATTACAGCTGAAGAAAACTTTTTTTTCTAGTGAAATATGTAAAATGACCAATGTCTGGGGTCACTGTCAATTCTAGGCGAGGAAAGTAAACAACGGTTGCTATGGTGTCATTTGTCTGATGTTTCAGAATATCTGACAGTTTTGTGCTGTTCATCGGTTACGGGAAGTGTGTCTGTTTCTAGTTTGTTGTTGTGATGGGTTTCCTGGTATTCATTTTGATATCAGTGAGCCTTGATGATGTCACATATGCCCATTGATGACGTCATAGTTATGATGACATCACAGTAACTATGACGTCATCACACAAGACAGAAACATCCTTGTATCACTGTTCTGTTTTGTTTTTCACATGCACATGATCTTAAAGCATCATATTTTACCCCAAAAAAAAAATTATTCCTGAAAACTACAAAGTTATTCAAGTTTTAATTTTTCAGATTACCTCCCTTTGTTGGTAGTTTGAGAGCAGAATTGGTAAAAAATCACCTAGCAGGAGAATTCATATTACTCGGTCACTTTTAAAGTGAGAAAGGAAACGGATACATCTTTTTGTTCATTGTGTCATTTTCCAGACATTTAAAAGGTTTTGATTGAATTTTTGGGGAAAAAAAGGGATGTATAAGGTAGCAGAGTACAGTAGCGTACGGTGGCCATGGGTGATATTTTTATACAATGAATAACCCCTGTAATATAACATGTATCAAAATTTAAAAAAAAAATCAGCACTAAAATTGGCATATACATGATGAAGTGGACTATGTGGGCTTCATAATTTAAAAAAAAGAAAAGTCGAATTTGGTTTGAGACTACAATTTTGGGCATTTACGAATCTGTGTCTACACAACAAAAGCTAGCTTTTCAGGTAGTCTATTTTTGTACTCAGCACATGTGTAAATATTGTGAAAAATCCACCGGAATGACCTATGCTAAAACGTGAGTATTTCTGTTACCGAGTAGGCGATATTTAATTTCAGACAGGTTTTAAGAAAAACAATTCTACTTGCGGGGGTCAAATTCTGGGTTAAAAATCATGATTTTTTGCATATTTTGGTGTTTTTTGATATGGTAACCATGGTTTTCAGAAGTCCCAAATCTGGGGAAATTGCTTTTTGAAAAAAAAAATGTTCTTCTAAAAAACACCTATTAAACATGTAGTTTATAAATATATATATATATGTAGGTGTGTTGTGCAGGATGAATCCGCTATCCATGTTTATCCGAGAGATGCCCTTTATTTTTAGGGTCAAGCCATTTCTACTGTACTCTGCCACCTTATACACACAGACATTGATTTTTTCTGAAAAAAAGCCTTTTTATGCTTTATTCAGCTTCACTTTCATTCATTATTGCTTAAAACTACTCAAAACGTTTAAAAAGTTACATATAAAGGTCAATATATAGGTCACTAGCCTATTACCTGTGAATGTATAAAGAGGGGTTAACTCGCCCTTTTCACAGGCACTTCACACTTCATCACATATGTGTCAATTGTGTAATTGGTAAAGTTGATACCAAACAACAAATAATTAACAGGCTATCTCCTGATGCATTCAGACCAGATTTCAGTCTGTTTCACTTAGTTCAGCACCCGGTATCCATGGTAACTAACACATAAAGTTGTATTTATTGAAAATGGGTAAAATATCTGTTTTCATTCTAATTACACTATTTTATATGTTTTTTTCCACTTGATTCAGCTTACAGATTAAATTAACAAAGTCAATAATGTCAATAAATTTTATTTCCATAATTACAGCTGAAGAAAACTTTTTTTTCTAGTGAAATATGTAAAATGACCAATGTCTGGGGTCACTGTCAATTCTAGGCGAGGAAAGTAAACAACGGTTGCTATGGTGTCATTTGTCTGATGTTTCAGAATATCTGACAGTTTTGTGCTGTTCATCGGTTACGGGAAGTGTGTCTGTTTCTAGTTTGTTGTTGTGATGGGTTTCCTGGTATTCATTTTGATATCAGTGAGCCTTGATGATGTCACATATGCCCATTGATGACGTCATAGTTATGATGACATCACAGTAACTATGACGTCATCACACAAGACAGAAACATCCTTGTATCACTGTTCTGTTTTGTTTTTCACATGCACATGATCTTAAAGCATCATATTTTACCCCAAAAAAAAAATTATTCCTGAAAACTACAAAGTTATTCAAGTTTTAATTTTTCAGATTACCTCCCTTTGTTGGTAGTTTGAGAGCAGAATTGGTAAAAAATCACCTAGCAGGAGAATTCATATTACTCGGTCACTTTTAAAGTGAGAAAGGAAACGGATACATCTTTTTGTTCATTGTGTCATTTTCCAGACATTTAAAAGGTTTTGATTGAATTTTTGGGGAAAAAAAGGGATGTATAAGGTAGCAGAGTACAGTAGCGTACGGTGGCCATGGGTGATATTTTTATACAATGAATAACCCCTGTAATATAACATGTATCAAAATTTAAAAAAAAAATCAGCACTAAAATTGGCATATACATGATGAAGTGGACTATGTGGGCTTCATAATTTAAAAAAAAGAAAAGTCGAATTTGGTTTGAGACTACAATTTTGGGCATTTACGAATCTGTGTCTACACAACAAAAGCTAGCTTTTCATGTAGTCTATTTTTGTACTCAGCACATGTGTAAATATTGTGAAAAATCCACCGGAATGACCTATGCTAAAACGTGAGTATTTCTGTTACCGAGTAGGCGATATTTAATTTCAGACAGGTTTTAAGAAAAACAATTCTACTTGCGGGGGTCAAATTCTGGGTTAAAAATCATGATTTTTTGCATATTTTGGTGTTTTTTGATGTGGTAACCATGGTTTTCAGAAGTCCCAAATCTGGGGAAATCGCTTTTTGAAAAAAAAAATGTTCTTCTAAAAAACACCTATTAAACATGTAGTTTATAAATATATATATATATGTAGGTGTGTTGTGCAGGATGAATCCGCTATCCATGTTTATCCGAGACATGCCCTTTATTTTTAGGGTCAAGCCATTTCTACTGTACTCTGCCACCTGGGACAGAGTCAGTGTTTCTGTAGGTAGTTTGTGTGGGACAGGGTCAGTGTTTCTTTTGGCAGGTAAGTGTTTGACAGAGTCAGTGCTAATTCAGGTAGGCCATTGAGGGACAAAGTCAGTGTTACTGTAGGTAAGATAGTGTTGGACAGAGTCAGTGTTGCGGTAGGTATGTTAGTGTTGGACAGAGTCAGTGTTGCTGTAGGTAGGTTAGTGTGGGACAGAGTCAGTGTTGCAGTGAGAAGCTAAGTGTGGGACAAAGTCAGTGTTACTTTAGGTAGGTTGGTGTTGGACAGAGTCAGTGTTACTAAAGGTAGGTTAGTGTGGGATAATGTAAATGTTAATGCAGTTAGTCTTGGACAGAGTCAGTGTCAGTGTAGGTAGACCAGTGTGGGACAGAGTCAGAGTTGCTGTATTTAGTTTAGTGTGGGACAACGTCAGTGCTTCTTCGGGTAGGCCAGTATGGGACAAAGTCAGTGTTAATGTAGGGAGGTAAGTGTGGGACAAGGTCAGTGTTACTGTAGGTAACTTAGAGTTCGACAGACTCAGTGTTGCTGTAGGTAGGTTACTGTGGGACAACGTCAATGTTAATGCAGGTAAGTTAGTGTTAGAAAGAGAGTTTGTGTTGCTGTAGGTAGGTTAGTGTGGAAGAGAGTCAGTGTAAATGTAGGTAGGCCAGTGTGGGACAGAGTCAGAGTTGCTGTATTTAGTTTAGTGTGGGACAACATCAGTGCTTCTTCGGGTAGGCCAGTATGGGACAAAGTCAGTGTTGCTGTAGGGAGTTAAGTGTGGGACAAGGTCAGTATTACTGTAGGTAACTTAGAGTTGGACAGACTCAGTGTTGCTGTAAGTAGGTTTGTGTGGGACAACGTCAGTGTTACTGTAGGTAAGTTAGTGTTTGACAGAGTCAGTGTAAGTGTAGGTAGACCAGTGTGGGACAAAGTCAATTGTACTGTAGGTGAGTTAGTGTTGGACAGAGTCAGTGTTGCTGTAGGTAGGTTAGTGTGGGACAACGTCAGTGTTGCTGTAGGTAGTTTACTGTGGCACATGGTGAGTGTTACTTTAGGTAGGTTAGTGTTTGACAGTGTCAGTGCTGATTCAGGTAGACCGGTGTGGGACAAAGTCAGGTGTACTGCAGGTGAGTTAGTGTTAGACAGAGTCAGTGTTCCTGTAGGTAGGTTAGTGTGGGACAACGTCAGTGTTACTGTAGGTAAGTTAGTGTTTGACGGAATCAGTGTAAATGTAGGTAGGCCAGTGTGGGACAGAGTCAATGTTTCTGTAGGTAGTTTAGTGTGGGACAGGGTCAGTGTTACTTAAGGCAGGTAAGTGTTTGACAGAGTCAGTGGTATTTCAGGTAGACCAGTGTGGGACAAAGTCAGTTGTACTGTAGGTGAGTTAGTGTTGGACAGAGTCAGTTTTGCTGTAGTTAGGTTAGTGTGGGACAACGTCAGTGTTACTGTAGGTAAGTTAGTGTTTGATGGAATCAGTGTAAATGTTGGTAGGCAAGTATGGGACAGAGTCATTGTTTCTGTAGGTAGTTTAGTGTGGGACAGGGTCAATGTTACTTTAGGCAGGTAAGTGCTTGACAGAGTCAGTGCTGATTCAAGTAGACCAGTGTCGGACAAAATCAGTGTTACTGTAGGTAAATAAGTGTTGGACAGAGTCAGTGTTGCTGTAGATATGTTAGTGTTGGACAGAGTCAGTGTTGCTGTAGTAGGTTAGTGAGGGAAAGAGTCAGTGTTGCAGTAAGTAGCTTAGTGTGGGACAAAATCAGTGTTACTTTAGGTAGGTTGATGTTGGACAGAGTCAGTGTAGCTTAAGGTAGGTTAGTGTGGGACAATGTTAATGCAGCTAAGTTAGTGTTGGACAGATTCAGTGTTGCTGTAGGTAGGTAAGTGTGGTACAGAGTCAGTGTAAGTGTAGGTAGGCCAGTGTGGGACAGAGTCAGAGTTGCTGTATTTAGTTTAGTGTGGGACAACGTCAGTGCTTTTTCAGGTAGGCCAGTGTGGGACAAAGTCAGTGTTACTGTAGGGAGGTAAGTGTGGGACAAGGTCAGTGTTGCTGTAGGTAGGTTAGTGTGGGACAACGTCAATGTTAATGCAGGTAAGTTAGTGTTGGAAAGAGAGTTAGTGTTGCTGTAGGTAGGTTTGTGAGGTACAGAGTCATTGTAAGTGTAGGTAGGCCAGTGTGGGACAGAGTCAGAGTTGCTGTATTTAGTTTAGTGGGGGACAACGTCAGTGCTTCCTCGGGTAGGCCAGTATGGGACAAAGTCAGTGTTAATGTAGGGAGGTAAGTGTGGGACAAGGTCAGTGTTACTGTAGGTAACTTAGAGTTCGACAGACTCAGTGTTGCTCTAGGTAGGTTAGTGTGGGACAACGTCAGTGTTACTGCAGGTATGTTAGTGTTTGACAGAGTCAGTGTAAGTGTAGATAGGCAAGTGTGGGACAGAGTCAGTGTTGCTGTAGGTAGATTAGTGTGGAACAGGGTCAGTGTTACTTTAGGTAGGTTAGTGTTTGACAGAGTCAGTGATAATTCAGGTAGGCCAGGGTTGGACAAAGTCATTTGTACTGTAGGTGAGTTAGAGTTGGACGGAGTCAGTGTTGCTGTAGGTAGGTTAGTGTGGGACAACGTCAGTGTTACTGTAGGTAGTTTAGTGTGGGACAGCGTCATTGTTACTTTAGGTAGGTAAGTGTTTAACAGAGTCAGTGCTAATTCAGGTAGACCAGTGTGGGACAAAGTCAGTTGTACTGTAGGTGAGTTAGTGTTTAACGGCATCAGTGTAAATGTAGGTAGGCCAGTGTGGAACAGGGTCAGTGTTACTTTAGGTAGGTTAGTGTTTGACAGACTCAGTGCTAATTCAGATAGGCCAGGGTGGGACAAAGTCAGTTGTACTGTAGGTGAGTTAGAGTTGGACAGAGTCAATGTTGCTGTAGGTAGGTTAGTGTGGGACAACGTCAGTGTTACTGTAGGTAGTTTAGTGTGGGACAACGTCAGTGTTACTTTAGGTAGGTTAGTGTTTAACAGAGTCAGTGCTAATTCAGGTAGACCAGTGTGGGACAAAGTCAGTTGTACTGTAGGTGAGTTAGTGTTGGACAGAGTCAGTGTTGTTGTAGGTAGGTTAGTGTGGGACAACGTCAGTGTTACTGTAGGTAGTTTAGTGTGGGACATGGTCAGTGTTACTTAAGGCAGGTAAGTGTTTGACAGAGTCAGTGCTAATTCAGGTAGACCAGTGTGGGACAAAGTCAGTTGTACTGTAGGTGAGTTAGTGTTGAACAGAGTCAGTGTTGCTGTAGGTAGGCCAGTGTGGGACAGAGTCAGTGTTTCTGTAGGTACGTTAGTGTTTGACGGAATCAGTGAAAATGTAGGTTGGCCAGTGTGGGACAGAGTCAGTGTTTCTGTAGGTAGTTTAGTGCGGGACATGGTCAGTGTTACTTTAGGTAGGTTAGTGTTGGACAGAGTCAGTGTTAATGCATCTAAGTTAGTGTTGGACAGAGTCAGGGTTGCTGTAGGTAGGTTAATGTGGTACAGAGTCAGTGTAAGTGATGGTAGGCCAGTGTGGTACAGAGTCAGAGTTGCTGTATTTAGTTTATTGTGGGACAACGTCAGTGCTTCTTCAGGTAGGCCAGTGTGGGACAAAGTCAGTGTTTCTGAAGGTTGGTTAGTGTGGGACAACGTCAATGTTAATGCAGATAAGTGAGTGTTGGAAAGAGAGTTAGTGTTGCTGTAGGTAGGTTAGTGTGGTACAGAGTCAGTGTAAGTGTAGGTAGGCCAGTGTGGGACAACGTCAGTGCTTCTTCAGGTAGGCCAGTATTGGACAAAGTCAGTGTTACTGTAGGGAGGTAAGTGTGGGACAAGGTCAGTGTTACTGTAGGTAACTTAGAGTTGGACAGAGTCAGTGTTACTGTAGGTATGTTAGTGTTGGACAGAGTCAGTGTTGCTGTAGGTGGGTTAATGTGGGACAGAGTCATTGTGGCAGTAGGTAGCTTAGTGTGGGACAAAGTCAGTGTTACTTTAGGTAGGTTAGTGTTGGACAGAGGCAGTGTAAGAGTAGGTAGGTCAGTGTGGAACTGAGTCAGTGTAAGTGAAGGAAGGCAATTGTGGGACTTAGTTTGTTTAAATGTTGGTAGGTCATTGTGGTACAAAGTCAGTGTTATTGTAGGTAAGTTAGTGTTGGACAGAGTCAATATAAATGCTGGTAGACCAGTGTGGGACAAGGTCAGTGTTATTATAGGTAGATCAGTGTGAGACAGAGTCAGTATTATTGTAGGTAGGTTAGTGTGGGACATAGTCAGTGTTATTGTTGGTCGGTTAGTGTGGAACTGATTTAATGATACCGTAGGTAGGTATGTGTAAAACTGACTCAATGTAAGTGTAGGTAGGACAGTGTGGGACAAAGTCAGTGTAAATGTGCATATGCGGAGGTCAGAGAGGGACAGGGTCAGTGTAAATGTAGGTAGGCCAGTATGGGACAAAGTCAGTGTTACTGTAGGGAGGTCAGAGTGGGACCAGGTCAGTGTTACTGCAGGTAAGATAGAGTTGGACAAAGTCAGTGTTGCTGTAGGTAGGTTAGTGATTGATAGAGTCAGAGTTGCTGTATTTAGTTTAGTGTGGGACAACGTCAGTGCTTTTTCAGGTAGGCCAGTGTGGGACAAAGTCAGTGTTTCTGAAGGTAGGTTAGTGTGGGACAGAGTTAGTGTTGCTGTAGGTAGGTTAGTGTGGGACAACGTCAATGTTAATGCAGGTAAGTTAGTGTTGGAAAGAGAGTTAGTGTTGCTGTAGGTAGGTTTGTGTGGTACAGAGTCAGTGTAAGTGTAGGTAGGCCAGTGTGGGACAGAGTCAGAGTTGCTGTATTTAGTTTAGTGTGGGACAACGTCAGTGCTTCCTCGGGTAGGCCAGTATAGGACAAAGTCAGTGTTAATGTAGGGAGGTAAGTGTGTGACAAGGTCAGTGTTACTGTAGGTAACTTAGAGTTCGACAGACTCAGTGTTGCTGTAGGTAGCTTAGTGCTGGACAGAGTCAGTGTTTCTGTAGGTAGGCCAGTGCTGGACAGAGTCAGTGTTGCTGTAGGTAGGTTAGTGTGGGACAACGTCAGTGTTAGAGTAGGTAAGTTAGTGTGGGACAGAGTCAGTGTTACTTTAGGTAGGTTGGTGTTGGAGAGAGTCAGTGTTACTGTAGGTAGGTAAGTGTGGGACAGAG
This sequence comes from Mizuhopecten yessoensis, assembly GCF_002113885.1. Classification (NCBI taxonomy): domain Eukaryota; kingdom Metazoa; phylum Mollusca; class Bivalvia; order Pectinida; family Pectinidae; genus Mizuhopecten; species Mizuhopecten yessoensis. The sequence continues at coordinate 119,796 of NW_018407604.1, forward strand.
TCAGTGTTACTGTAGGTAGCTTAGTGCTGGACAGAGTCAGTGTAAGTGTAGGTAGGCCAGTGCTGGACATATTCAGTGTTGATGTAGGTATGTTAGTGTGGGATAACGTCAGTGTTAGAGTAGGTAAGTTAGTGTTTGACAGAGTCAGTGTAAGTGTAGGTAGGCCAGTGTGGAACTGAGTCAGTGTAAGTGAAGGAATGCAATTGTGGGACTTAGTTTGTTTAAATGTTGGTAGGTCATTGTGGTACAAAGTCAGTGTTATTGTAGGTAGGTTAGTGTTGGACAGAGTCAGTGTTGCTGTAGGTAGGTAAGTGCTGGACAACATCAGTGTGACTGTAGGTAAGTTAGTGTTTGACAAAGTCAGTGTAAGTTTAGGTAGGCTAGTGTGGTACAAAATCAGTGTTACTTTAGGTAGTTTGGTGTTGGACAGAGTCAGTATTACTGTAGGTAGGTTAGTGTGGGACAGAGTCAGTGTTACTGTAGGTAGCTTAGTGCTGGACAGAGTCAGTGTAAGTGTAGGTAGGCCAGTGCTGGACATAGTCAGTGTTGATGTAGATAGATTAGTGTTGGATAACGTCAGTGTTAGAGTAGGTAAGTTAGTGTTTGACAGAGTTAGTGTAAGTGTAGGTAGGCCAGTGTGGAACTGAGTTAGTGTAAGTGAAGGAATGCAATTGTGGGACTTAGTTTGTTTAAATGTTGGTAGGTCATTGTGGTACAAAGTCCGTGTTATTGTAGGTAGGTTAGTGTTGGACAGAGTCAGTGTTGCTGTAGGTAGGTTAGTGCTGGACAACGTCAGTGTGACTGTAGCTTAGTTAGTGTTTGACAAAGTCAGTGTAAGTTTAGGTAGGCTAGTGTGGGACAAAATCAGTGTTATTTTAGGTAGGTTGGTGTTGGACAAAGTCAGTGTAAGAGTCAGTGTTGCTGTAGGGAGGTTAGTGCTGGACAACGTTAGTGTGACTGTAGCTTAGTTAGTGTCTGACAAAGTCAGTGTAAGTTTGGGTAGGCTAGTGTGGTACAAAATCAGTGTTACTTTAGGGAGGTTGGTGTTGGACAGAGTCAGTGGAGGAGTAGGTAGGTCATGGTGGAACAGAGTCAGAGGAAGTGAAGAAAGGCAATTGTGGGACTTAGTTTGTTTAAATGTTGGTAGGTCATTGTTTAGTGTTGGACAGAGTCAGTGTTGCTGTAGGTAGGTTAGTGTGGGACAGAGTCAGTGTTGTTGTAGCTAGCTTAGTGTTGGACAGAGTCAGTGTTGCCGTAGGTAGGTTAGTGTGGGACAACGTCAGTGTTACTTTAGGGAGGTTGGTGTTGGACAGAGTCAGTGTTACTGTAGGAAGGTTATTGTTGGACAGAGTCAGTGTAAGTGTAGGTAGGCTAGTGTGGAACTGAGTCAGTGTAAGTGAAGGCATGCAATTGTGGGACCTAGTTTGTTTAAATGTTGTTAGGTCATTGTGGTACAAAGTCAGTGTTATTGTAGGTAGGTTAGTGTTGGACAGAGTCAGTGTTGCTGTAGGTAGGTTAGTGCTGGACAACGTCAGTGTTACTATAGGTAAGTTAGTGGTTGACAAAGTCAGTGTAAGTTTAGGTAGGCTAGTGAGGGAAAGAGACAGTGTGGCTGTAGGTACCTTAGTGTGGGACAAAATCAGTGTTACTTTAGGTAGGTTGGTGTTGGACAAAGTCAGTGTAAGTGGAGGTAGGCCAGTGTGGGACTTAGTTTGTTGAAATATTGCTAGGTCCTTGTGGTACAAAGTCAGTGTTATTGTAGGTAAGTTAGTGTTGGACAACGTCAATGTTAATGTAGGTAAGTTAGTGTTGGACAGAGCCAGTGTTGCTGTAGGTAGGTTAGTGTGGGACAGAATCAGTGTTGCTGTAGGTAGCTTGGTGCTGGACAGAGTCAGTGTTTCTGTAGGTAGGCCAGTGCTGGACAGAGTCAGTGTTTCTGTAGGTAGGTTAGTGTGGGACAGAGTCAGTGTTGTTGTAGGTAGCTTAGTGTGGGACAAAGTCAGTGTTACTTTAGGTAGGTTGGTGTTGGACAGAGTCAGTGTTACTGTAGGTAGGTTAGTGAGGGACAGAGTCAGTGTAAGTGTAGGTAGGCCAGTGCTGGACAGAGTCAGTTTTGCTGTAGGTAGGTTAGTGTGGGACAGGGTCAGTGTTACTTTAGGTAAGTTGGTGTTGGACAACGTCAATGTAAATTTGTAGGTAACTTAGTGTTGA
>NW_018407604.1:123670-124069 GCF_002113885.1 Mizuhopecten yessoensis
GGTCAGTGTTGCTGTACGTAGGTCAGTGTGGGACAAAGTCAGTGAAAGTATAGGTAGGCCAGTGCTGGACAGAGTCAGTGTTGCTGTAGGTAGATAAGTGTGGGACCACGTCAGTGTTACTGTAGGTAAGTTAGTGTTTGACAGAGTCAGTGTAAGTTTAGGTAGGCCAGTATGGGACAGAGTCAGTGTTGCTGTAGGTAGCTTAGTGTGGGAGAAAGTCAGTGTTACTTTAGGTAGGTTGGTGTTGGACATAGTCAGTGTAAGAGTAGGTAGGTCATTGTGGAACTGAGTCAGTGTAAGTGAAGGAAGGCTATTGTGGGACTTAGTTTGTTTAAATAGTGTGGTACAGGGTCTGTGTTACTGTAGGTAAGTTAGTGTTGGACAGAGTCAGTGTTCCTG
>NW_018407604.1:126732-149638 GCF_002113885.1 Mizuhopecten yessoensis
CCAGTGTTGCTGTAGGTAGTTTATTGTGGGACAGAGTCAGTGTTATTGTAGGTAAGTTAGTGTTGGACAGAGTCAGCGTAAGTGTAGGTAGACCAGTGTGGGACAGAGTCAGTGTTGCTGTAGGAAGCTTAGTGTGGGACAAAGTCAGTGTTACTTTAGGTAGGTTGGTGTTGGACAGAGTCTGTGTAAGAGTAGGTAGGTCAGTGTGGAACTGAGTCAGTGTAAGTGAAGGCAGGCTATTGTGGGACTTAGTTTGTTTAAAAGATGGTAGGTCATTGTGGTACATAGTCAGTGTTATTGAAGAACTGAGTCAATGTAAGTGAAGGAAGGCTATTGTGGGACTTAGTTTGTTTAAAAGATGGTAGGTCATTGTGGTACATAGTCAGTGTTATTGAAGGTAAGTTAGTGTTGGACAGAGTCAGTGTAAGTGTAGATTGACCAGTGTGGGACAGAGTCAGTGCTGCTGTAGGTAGTTTAGTGTGGGACAGGGTCAGTGTTACTGTAGGTAAGTTAGTGTTTGACAGAATCAGTGTAAGTGTAGGTAGGCCAGTGCTGGATAGAGTCAGTGTTGCTGTAGGAAGGTTAGTATGGGACAACGTCAGTGTTACTGTAGGTAAGTTAGTGTTTGACAGAATCAGTGTAAGTGTAGGTATGCCAGTGCTGGACAGAGTCAGTGTTTCTGTAGGTAGTTTATTGTGGGACAGAGTCAGTGTTAATGTAGGCTTTATATTTGTAGGTAAGTTAGTGTTGGACAGATTCAGTGTTGCTGTAGGTAGGTTGGTGTTGGACAGAGTCTGTGTAAGAGTAGGTAGGTCAGTGCGGAACTACGTCATTGTAAGTGAAGTAATGCAATTGTGGGACTTAGTTTGTTTTAATGATGGTAGGTCATTGTGGTACAAAGTCAGTGTTATTGTAGGGAAGTTAGTGTTGGACAGAATCAGTGTAAGTGTAGGTAGGCCAGTGCTGGACAGAGTCAGTGTTGCTGTAGGTAGTTTATTGTGGGACAGAGTCAGTGTTATTGTAGGTAAGTAAGTGTTGGACAGAGTCAGTGTAAGTGTAGGTAGGCCAGTGCTGGATAGAGTCAGTGTTGCTGTAGGAAGGTTAGTATGGGACAACGTCAGTGTTACTGTAGGTAAGTTAGTGTTTGACAGAGTCAGTGTAAGTTTAGGTAGGCCAGTGTGGGACAGAGTCAGTGTTGCTGTAGGTAGCTTAGTGTGGGAGAAAGTCAGTGTTACTTTAGGTAGGTTGGTGTTGGACAGAGTCAGTGTAAGAGTACGTAGGTCAGTGTGGAACTGAGTCAGTTTAAGTGAAGGGAGGTAATTGTGGGACTTAGTTTGTTTAAATGTTGGTAGGGCATTGTGGTACAAAGTCAGTGTTATTGTAGGTAAGTTAGTGTTGGACCACGTCAATGTAAATTTGTAGGTAAGTTAGTGTTGGACAGAGTCAGTGTTGCTGTAGGTAGGTCAGTGTGGGTCAAAGTCAGTTTTACTGTAGGTAGGTCATAGTGTAACAGAATAAGTGTATTGGTAAACTCGCTTGGCCATTTCACATGTAGTATTTGCACACGCCTACCTTTGTTTAAATGTTTCGGGAAAGTACCTATGGAAGTCTTGCCTGCATTTGAGCGCGAGATCGTCGATCGAGTGCCTATGGTGATCCGCGTTGCCCTAACATCTCCCTTGATGCTTGAAGATTTACAACAAATCTGATTTACTTGGAGAACATACTCACGACTTCATCAAAGAGGAACCGGTCGATAATCGGTCCTCGAGGACGTATAAAGATGAGATATTACATGACCGACCTCCCGAACCCGAGGACACAATTGACTGCGTACACGGATCGGGAATGGCTGTGTAATAGCCATGGCAGGAAGGGGTCCTCAACCCCTTCGAGTGGACGTTAGCAGTATACACACGCGGTCACAAAAGCTTGTTTTCACGTCTCAAAGTACAAATGGCTTTTATTGCATAAAAGTTTAGAAAGTCAAGGATCCTGAATTTATATTGGATTTTTTCCTTTGCATGATACGCGTCAATCAACTATAGCCACTGTTATAGTGGCCATTTTGGTGTTTTCACTCTCAAATCACTATTTGCGGTGATGTAATCTTTGCGTTGGCAAACAGACATATGGTTTGTCATTATGGTATGTATGCAGGTTTACTAAATGCGAAAATGTCCACTGCAATTTAATGTCCATTTTGTTGCCATTATATGGGATGGTGTTTTTTATTATCTTTTAATTCTTTTTCTAGCACACGTAAACCACTGTATCTGGAAATACATCAAGAATCAAAATCTTGCTACCTGCTGCTGTAACAAGGATTCCTCATTTCTTAATCTGAATATTTCCCGCTTATTGATTGATATATTTGCATTTATTTGTATAAAACAATCCAAACTGTGACAGGTTTAGCAAGCCTTGGACGATGTGATATTGCCACGGATATAGTGGGTTTACAAGCATTTCTACAAAAGCACTTCATGACGTAGGGATAATCTACTAAACTTTGTTTTACAGTACAAAATGTTGTATAACTAAACGAGTTTGGTTTGGTTTGTTTGTGTTTTACGTCCTATTATGGCCATTTAAGGACCTGCAAGGTTTTGTTGGTGAAGGAGGGAAGTCGGTGTTCCTAGAGAAATAAATCTCTTAACTAGTAGTAATCGACTTAGTAGGTACTTGTTTATCATTTCTTTCCAAAACAGGTTTCGAATCTGTGTCATGTTCCTGTTTAACTGCTTGATCAACGTCTTGTTAGAGAATGCTTACCAGCTGTTAACAGATGATATCGTGACTCTATAGGATCTGCCATGTTTTCAACAGTAGACGCTACCGTCTTGCTCCCTAAACCACTCTCTCACAACAGCCTCAAGTTTGGATAGGGCCACAACACGATGGAAAATGATCTCCCGAAAGTGTGGCAACTTTTATGATTTTCTTGTATCGTTGTTCTCCGCCCCATTATCAACTCTGATGAAACATTTCAAAATGGCGTGGCGCGATATACTAATAAGTGTATTATATCCTCTATAGTGATATCTATATTCTACAAATATTTACAATATATGTGTATGGAAATATAGTTGAAACAGAAACTGGTCAAAGTCCCTGGCAATATTAATATCAATATAATATTATAATAAAAATAACATTAATGAGAGACTTTACTCATGAACGAGGTAGTTCTTTTAATAAATACATCAAAGTCCTTTGTCATGTCAGCATGAACCCATTCTCCCTCTTATTCAAGTTCTACTTCTCTATGTTGATTCTAATCTTCCTTTAATTCTTATCTCTCTCAATGTTTTCTTTCTAAAAAACAGTACATATCATAATTATATGCAGCTACACTATTAACTGCATAGAGCATAAAAAAAAATATGTATCTTTAATATAGTGTTAGAATTTTTGCTAATGACTAGAAATTGAATGAGTGAGTGTATGTTGTATGGAAAAATTAATTATAAATGTATTATGTACTGTTAAAAAATCTTCAAAAATAAAAGAAATTTAAAAAAAAAAGTGTATTATTGGTCTGGGGAGTTCTACAGAAACATCTTAACCCTCTGTACGACCTGTGACGTCGTCGACCTTAGTTTGGTGATTTCTATGTAAGCTGATCGAGATTTGAGCCATCTTTTGTCAGGTCTAATATAGCTGGTACCTAGTTACTTCTCAGATAAACATTATATACTATTTGTACTGTTAAGTTGAGCGCCACATAATGTAAGACCGTTAACGATAACTATTTACTCCTCAGTTAAACATTAGATAATTTGTGAATTGTTAATTTGAACGCCACATACTGTAAGTACTGTAACGGTTTCTAGTTACTCCTCCGTTTAAAATTAGATAATGTGTGTACTGTTAAGTTGAGCACCACACACTGTAAGTACTGTAACGGTACCTAGTTACTCCTCGGTTAAACATAAGATACTGTGTGTACTGTTAAATTGAACGCCGCACACTGTATGTACTATAATGGTACCTAGTTATTCCTCGGTTAAACATTAGATACTGGGTGTACTGTTTAGTTGAGCGCCACATACTGTAAGTACTATAACGGTACCTAGTTACTCCTTAGTAAAACATTAGATAGTGTGAGTTCTGATAAATTGAACGCCACACACTGTTATTACTACTATAACGATACCTAGTTACTCCTCGGTTAAACATTCGATACTGTGTCTACTATTAAATTGAACGCCACATACTGTAAGTACGATAACGGTACCAAGTTACCACTCAGTTAAACATTATAAAATTTGAGAACTGTTAATTTGAACGCCACATACTGTAAGTACTCTAACGGTACCTAGTTACTCCTCGGTTAAACATAAGATACTGTGTGTACTGTTAAGTTGAGCGCCACATAATGTAAGTACTGTAACTGTACCTAGTAACTCCTCGGTTAAACATTAGATGGTGTGAGTTCTGATAAATTGAACGCCACACACTTTTAGTACTACTATAACGGTACCTAGTTACTCCTCGGTTAAACATAAGATACTGTGTGTACTTTAAAGTTGAGCGCCACATACTGTAAGTACTGTAACGGTACCAAGTTACCACTCAGTTAAACATTATAAAATTTGTGAACTGTTGATGTGAACGCCACATACTGTAAGTACTGTAACGGTACCTAGTTATTCCTCGGTTAAACATAAGATGCTGTGTGTACTGTTAAGTTGAGCGCCACATACTGTAAGTACTATAACGGTACCTAGTAACTCCTCGGTTAAACATAAGATACTAGTAACTCTTCGATTAAACATTAGATAATTTGTGAACTGTTGAATTGAACGCCACATACTGTAAGTACTGTAACGGTTTTTAGTTACTCCTCGGTTTAAAATTAGATACTGTGTGTACTGTTAAATTGATCGACACATACTGTAAGTACTGTAACGGTACCTAGTAACTCCTCGGTTAAACATAAGATACTGTTTGTACTGTTAAGTTGAGCGCTGCATACTGTAAGTACCATAACAGTACCTGGCTACTCTTCAGTTAAACATGAGATAATGTGCAATCCGTTAAGTTGAGCGCCACATATTTTAATACTATAACGGTTACTAGTTACTTCTCGGTTAAAGATTAGATACTGTGTGTACTGTTAAGTTGAGGACCACACAATGTAAGTACTATAACAGTACCTAGTAACTCCTCGGTTAAACATAAGATACTAGTAACTCTTCGATTAAACATTAGATAATTTGTGAACTGTTGAATTGAACGCCACATACTGTAAGTACTGTAACGGTTTTTAGTTACTCCTCGGTTTAAAATTAGATACTGTGTGTACTGTTAAATTGATCGACACATACTGTAAGTACTGTAACGGTACCTAGTAACTCCTCGGTTAAACATAAGATACTGTTTGTACTGTTAAGTTGAGCGCTGCATACTGTAAGTACCATAACAGTACCTGGCTACTCTTCAGTTAAACATGAGATAATGTGCAATCCGTTAAGTTGAGCGCCACATATTTTAATACTATAACGGTTACTAGTTACTTCTCGGTTAAAGATTAGATACTGTGTGTACTGTTAAGTTGAGGACCACACAATGTAAGTACTATAACAGTACCTAGTAACTCCTCGGTTAAACATAAGATACTAGTAACTCTTCGATTAAACATTAGATAATTTGTGAACTNAACGGTATCTAGTAACTCCTCGGTTAAACATAAGATACTGTTTGTACTGTTAAATTGAGCGCTGCATACTGTAAGTACCATAACAGTACCTGGCTACTCTTCAGTTAAACATGAGATAATGTGCAATCCGTTAAGTTGAGCGCCACATATTTTTCATTCTATAACGGTTACTAGTTACTTCTCGGTTAAAGATTAGATACTGTGTGTACTGTTAAGTTGAGCACCACACAATGTAAGTACTATAACGGTACCTAGTTACTTTTCAGATAAACATTAGATGCTGTGTGTACTGGTAAGTTGAGCGCCACATAATGTAAAAATGATAATGGTAACTTTTTACTACTCAGTTAAACATTAGATACTGTGTGTACTGTTAAGTTGAGCGCCACATACTGTTAGTACGATAACGGTACCTAGTTATTCTTCGGTTAAACAATATATACTGGGTGTATTGTTAAGGTGAGCGCAACATACTGTAAGTAAGATAACGGTACAAAGTTACCATTCAGTTAAACATTATAAAACTTGTGAACTGTTTGCGAACGCCAATTCCTGTAAGTACTGTAACGGTACCTAGTTATTCCTCGGTTAAAAATTAGATACTGTGTGTACTGTTATGTTGACCACCACATGATGCAAGTACGATAACGGTAACTAGTTACTCCTCGGTTAAACATAAGATATTGTGTGTACTGTTAAGTTGAGCGCCATATAATATAAGTACCATAACGGTACCTAGTAACTCATCGGTTAAACATAAGATACTGTTTGTACTGTTAAGTTCAGCGCCACATAATGTAAAAACGATAACGGTAACTTTTTACTCCTCAGTTAAATATTAGATACTGTGTGTACTGTTAAGTTAAGCGCCACATACTGTAAGTGCAGTAACGGTACCTAGTAACTCTTCGATTAAACATTAGATAATTTGTGAACTGTTGAATTGAACGCCACATACTGTAAGTACTGTAACGGTTTTTATTACTCCTCAGTTGAATATTAGATACTGTGTGTACTGTTAAATTGATCGCCACATACTGTAAGTACGATTACGGTACCTAGTTTATCCTCGGTTAAACATAAGATACTGTGTGTACTGTTAAGTTGAGCGCCACATAATGTTAGTTCGATAACGTAAACAAGTTACTCCTCGGTTACCACTCAGTTAAACATTATAAAATTTGTAAACTGTTAATTAACGCCACATACTGTAAGTACTGTAACGGTACCTAGTTATTCCTCGGTTAAACATCAGTTAGTGTAATTTCTGTTAAATTGAACGCCACATACTGTAAGTACTGTAACGGTACCTAGTAACTCCTCGGTTAAACATTAGATAATGTGTTTACTGTTAAATTGAACCTCACACACTGAAAATACTATAACAGTACCTAGTTACTTCTCAGATAAACATTATATACTGTTTGTACTGTTAAGTTGAGCGCCACATACTGTAAGTCCTGTAACTGTACCTAGTAGCTCCTCTGTTAAACATTAGATAATGAGTGTACTGTTAAATTGAACGCCACACATTGTAAATACTATAACGGTACCTCGTTACTTCTCAGATCAACATTAGATACTGTTTGTACTGTTAAGTTGAGCGCCACATACTGTTAGTACGACAACGGTACCTAGTAAATCCTCAGTTAAACATAAGATACTGTGTGTACTTTTTAGTTGACCGCCACATGCTGTAAGTACGATACCGGTAACTAGTTACTCCTCGGATAAACATAAGATACTGTGTGTACTGTTAAGTTGAGCGCCATATAATATAAGTACCATAACGGTACCTAGTAACTCCTCGGTTAAACATAAGTACTGTGTGTACTGTTGAGCACCACACACTGTAAGTACTATAACGGACCTAGTTACTTCTCAGATAAACATTATATACTGTGTGTACTGTTAAGTTGAGCACCACACACTGTAAGTACTTTAACGGTAACTATTTACTCCTCTGTTAAACATTAGATTCTGTGTGTACTGTTAAGTTGAGCGCCACATCATGTAAGTACGATAACGGTAATTATTTACTCCTCGGTAAAACATAAGATACTGTGTGTACTGTTAAATTGAACGCCACATACTGTTAGTACGATAACGTTACCTAGTTACTCCTCTGTTAAACATAAGATACTGTTTGCACTGTTTAGTTGAGCACCACATAATGTTAGTTCGACAACGTAAACAAGTTACTCCTCGGTTACCACTCAGTTAAACATTATAAAATTTGTGAGCTGTTAATTTGAACGCCACATACTGTAAATACTGTAACGGTACCTAGTTATTCCTCGGTTAAACACCAGTTAGTGTAAGTTCTGTTAAATTGAACGCCACATACTGTAAGTCCTGTAACGGTACCTAGTAACTCCTCGGTTAAACATTAGATAATGTGTGTACTGTTAAATTGAACGCCACACACTGTAAATACTATAACGGTACCTAGTTACTTCTCAGATAACAATTAGATACTGTTTGTAATGTTAAGTTGAGCGCCACATACTGTTAGTACGATAACGGTACCTAGTAAATCCTCAGTTAAACATAAGATACTGTGTGTACTTTTTAGTTGACCGCCACATGCTGTAAGTACGATAACGGTAACTAGTTACTCCTCGGATAAACATAAGATACTGTGTGTACTGTTAAGTTGAGCGCCATATAATATAAGTACCATAACGGTACCTAGTAACTCCTCGGTTAAACATAAGATACTGTGTGTACTGTTGAGCACCACACACTGTAAGTACTATAACGGACCTAGTTACTTTTCAGATAAACATTAAATGCTGTGTGTACTGGTAAGTTGAGCGCCACATAATGTAAAAACGAAAATGGTAACTTGTTACTCCTCAGTTAAATATTAGATACTGTGTGTACTGTTAAGTTGAGCGCCACATACTGTAAGTCCAGTAACGGTACCTAGTAACTCTTCGATTAAACATTAGATAATTTGTGAACTGTTGAATTGAACGCCACATACTGTAAATACTGTAACGGTTTTTAATCACTCCTCAGTTAAATATTAGATACTGTGTGTACTGTTAAGTTGAGCGCTACATACTGTAAGTCCTGTAACTGTACCTAGTAACTCCTCGGTTAAACATTAGATAATGAGTGTACTGTTAAATTGAACGCCACACACTGTAAGTACTTTAACGGTAACTATTTACTCCTCTGTTAAACATTAGATTCTGTGTGTACTGTTAAGTTGAGCGCCACATCATGTAAGTACGATAACGGTAATTATTTACTCCTCGGTTAAACATAAGATACTGTGTGTACTGTTAAATTGAACGCCACATACTGTTAGTACGATAACGGTACCTAGTTACTCCTCTGTTAAACATAAGATACTGTTTGCACTTTTTAGTTGAGCACAACATAATGTTAATTCGATAACGTAAACAAGTTACTCCTCGGTTACCACTCAGTTAAACATTATAAAATTTGTGAACTGTTAATTTGAACGCCACATACTGTAAGTACTGTAACGGAACCTAGTTATTCCTCGGTTAAACATCAGTTAGTGCAAGTTCTGTTAAATTGAACCTGTAAGTCCTGTAACGGTACCTAGTAACTCCTCGGTTAAACATTAGATAATGTGTGTACTGTTAAATTGAACGCCACACACTGAAAATACTATAACAGTACCTAGTTACTTCTCAGATAAACATTATATACTGTTTGTACTGTTAAGTTGAGCGCCACATACTGTAAGTCCTGTAACTGTACCTAGTAACTCCTCGGTTAAACATTAGATAATGAGTGTACTGTTAAATTGAACGCCACACACTGTAAATACTATAACGGTACCTAGTTACTTCTCAGATCAACATTAGATATTGTTTGTACTGTTAAGTTGAGCGCCACATACTGTTAGTACGATAACGGTACCTAGTAAATCCTCAGTTAAACATAAGATACTGTGTGTACTTTTTAGTTGACCGCCACATGCTGTAAGTACGATAACGGTAACTAGTTACTCCTCGGATAAACATAAGATACTGTGTGAACTGTTAAGTTGAGCGCCATATAATATAAGTACCATAACGGTACCTAGTAACTCCTCGGTTAAACATAAGATACTGTTTGTACTGTTAAGTTGAGCGCTACATACTGTTATAAATATAACCGTACCTGGCTACTCTTCAATGGTACCTAGTTACATCTCGGTTAAAGATAAGATACTGTGTGTACTGTTAAGTTTAGCACCACACACTGTAAGTACTATAACGGTACCTAGTTACGCCTTAGTAAAACATTTGATACTGTGTGTACCTGGCTACTCTTCAGTTAAACATCTGATAGTGTAAGTTCTGTTAAATTGAACGCCACACACTGTAAGTACTATAATGGCACCTAGTTATTCCTCGGTTAAACATAAGATAATGTGTGTACTGTTAAGTTGAGCACCACACACTGTAAGTACCATAACAGTACCTGGCTACTCTTCAGTTAAACATGAGATAATGTGTGTACTGTTAACTTGAACGCCACACACTGTAAGTTCTATAACGGAACCTAATTATTCCTCGGTTAAAGATAAGATACTGTGTAATCCGTTAAGTTGAGGGCCACATATTTTTAATACTATAATGGTTACTAGTTATTTCTCGTTTTAAGATTATATACTGTGTGTACTGTTAAGTTAAGCACCACATCATGTAAGTACGATAACGATAACTAGTTACTCCTCGGTTAAACATAAGATACTGTGTGTACTGTTGAGCACCACACACTGTAAGTACTATAACGGACCTAGTTACTTTTCAGATAAACATTAAATGCTGAGTGTACTGGTAAGTTGAGCGCCACATAATGTAAAAACGAAAATGGTAATTATTTACTCCTCGGTTAAACATAAGATACTGTTTGTACTGTTAAGTTGAGCACTGCATACTGTAAGTACTATAACCGTACCTGACTACTCTTCAATGGTACCTAGTTACTCCTCGGTTAAAGATAAGATACAGTTAAGTTGAGCACCACACACTGTAAGTACTATAACGGTACGTAGTTGTTTTCAGATAAACATTAGATGCTGTGTGTACTGTTAAATTGAACGCCACATACTGTTAGTACGATAACGGTACCTAGTTACTCCTCTGTTAAACATAAGATACTGTTTGCACTGTTTAGTTGAGCACCACATAATGTTAGTTCGATAACGTAAACAAGTTACTCCTCGGTTACCACTCAGTTAAACATTATAAAATTTGTGAACTGTTAATTTGAACGCCACACACTGTAAGTACTGTAACGGTACCTAGTTATTCCTCGGTTACACATCAGTTAGTGTAAGTTCTGTTAAATTGAACGCCACATACTGTAAGTCCTGTAACGGTACCTAGTAACTCCTCGGTTAAACATTAGATAATGTGTGTACTGTTAAATTGAACGCCACACACTGTAAATACTATAACGGTACCTAGTTACTTCTCAGATAAACATTAGATACTGTTTGTACTGTTAAGTTGAGCGCCACATACTGTAAGTCCTGTAACTGTACCTAGTAACTCCTCGGTTAAACATTAGCTAATGAGTGTACTGTTAAATTGAACGCCACACACTGTAAATACTATAACGGTACCTAGTTACTTCTCAGATCAACATAAGATACTGTTTGTACTGTTAAGTTGAGCGCCACATACTGTAAGTCCTGTAACTGTACCTAGTAACTCCTCGGTTAAACATTAGCTAATGAGTGTACTGTTAAATTGAACGCCACACACTGTAAATACTATAACGGTACCTAGTTACTTCTCAGATCAACATAAGATACTGTTTGTACTGTTAAGTTGAGCGCCACATAATGTAAGACCGTTAACGATAACTATTTACTCCTCAGTTAAACATGAGATAATTTGTGAACTTTTGATTTGAACGCCACATACTGTAAGTACGATAACGGTACCTAGTTACTCCTCGGTTAAACATAAGATACTGTGTGTACTGTTTAGTTGAGCGCCACATATTGTAAGTAGTATAACGGTACCCTGTAACTCCTCGGTTAAACATAAGATAATGTGTGTACTGTTGAATTGAACGCCACATACTGTAAGTGCTGTAACGGTACCTAGTTACTTCTCGAACAAACATAATATACTGTGTGTACTGTTAAATTGAACGCCGCACACTGTATGTATTATAATGGTACCTAGTTATTCCTCGGTTAAACATTAGATACTGGGTGTAATGTTAAGTTGAGCGCAACATACTGTAAGTACGATAACGGTACCAAGTTGACACTCAGTTAAACATTATAAAATTTGTGAACTGTTAATTTGAACGCCACATACTGTAAATACTGTAACAGTACCTAGTAACTCTTCGATTAAACATTAGATAATTTGTGAACTGTTGAATTGAACGCCACATAGTGTAAGTACTGTAACGGTTTTTTGTTACTCCTTGGTTTAAAATTAGATACTGTGTATACTGTTAAATTGATCGCCACATACTGTTAGTACGATAACGGTACCTAGTAAATCATCGGTTAAACATAAGATACTGTGTGTACTGTTTAGTTGAGCGCCATATACTGTAAGTACTATAACGGTACCTAGTAATTCCTCGGTTAAACATAAGATATTGTGTGTACTGTTAAGTTGAGCGCCACATAATGTAAGACCGTTGACAATAACTATTTACTCCTCAGTTAAACATTAGATAATTTGTGAACTGTTAAATTGAACGCCACATACTGTAAGTACTGTAACGGTTTTTAGTTACTCCTCTGTTTAAAATTAGATACTGTGTGTACTGTTAAATTGATCGTCACATACTGTTAGTACGATAACGGTGCCTAGTTACTCCTCGATTAAACATAAGATACTGTGTGTACTGTTAAGTTGAACGCCATACAATGTAAGTACTATAACGGTACCTAGTAACTCCTCGGTTAAACATAAGATACTGTTTGTACTTTGAAGTTGAACGCCACATACTGCAAGTACTATAACGGTACCTTGTAACTCCTCGGTTAAACATAAGATAATGTGTGTACTGTTGAATTGAACGCCACATACTGTAAGTGCTGTAACGGTACCTGGCTACTCTTCAGTTAAACATTAGATAGTGTGGGTTCTGATAAATTGAACACCACACACTTTTCGTACTACTATAACGGTACCTAGTTATTCTTCGGTTAAACATTAGATACTGGGTGTACTGTTAAGGTGAACGCAACATACTGTAAGTCCTGTAACGGTACCTCGTAACTACTCGGTTAAACATTAGATTATGTGTGTACTGTTAAATTGAACGCCACACACTGTAAATACTATAACGGTACCTAGTTACTTCTCGAATAAACATAATATACTGTGTGTACTGTTAAATTGAACGCCGCACACTGTATTTATTATAATTGTACCGAGTTATTCCTCGGTTAAACATTAGATACTGGGTGTACTGTTAAGTTGAGCGCAACATACCTTAAGTACGATAACGGTACCAAACTGACACTCAGTTAAACATTATAAAATTTGTGAACTGTTAATTTGAACGGCACATACTGTAAATACTGTAACGGTACCTAGTAAATCATCGGTTAAACATAAGATGATGTGTGTACTGTTGAATTGAACGCCACACTGTAATGGCACCTAGTTATTCCTCGGTTAAAGATAAGATACTGTGTGTACTGTTTAGTTGAGCGCCATATACTGTAAGTACTAAAACCGTACCTGGCTACTCTTCAGTTAAACATCAGATAGTGTAAGTTCTGTTAAATTGAACGCCACATACTGCAAGTACTATAACGGTACATTGTAACTCCTCGGTTAAACGTAAGATACTGTTTGTACTGTGAAGTTGAACGCTACATACTGTTAGTACGATAACGGTACCAGTTACTCCTCGGTTACCACTCAGTTAAACATTATACAATTTGTGAACTGTTAATTTGAACGCCACATTCTGTAAATACTTTAACGGTACCTAGTAAATCATCGGTTAAACATAAGATGATGTGTGTACTGTTGAATTGAACGCCACATACTGCAAGTACTATAACGGTACCAAACTGACACTCAGTTAAACATTATAAAAGTTGTGAACTGTTAATTTGAACGGCACATACTGTAAATACTTTAACGGTACCTAGTAACTCTTCGATTAAGCATTAGATAATTTGTGAACTGTTAATTTCAACGCCACATACTGTAAGTGCTGTAACGGTTTTTAGGTACTCCTTGGTTTAAAATTAGATATGTGTGTACTGTGAAGTTGAACGCTACATACTGTTAGTACGATAACGGTACTTAGTAAATCCTCGTTTAAACAAACACCACACACTTTTCGTACTACTATAACTGTACCTAGTTGACACTCAGTTAAACATTATAAGATTTGTGAACTGGTAATTTGAGCGGCACATACTGTAAGTACTATAATGGCACCTAGTTATTCCTCGGTTAAAGATAAGATACTGTGTGTACTGTTACGCTGAGCACCACACACTAACGGTACCTAGTTATTCTTCGGTTAAACATTAGATAATTTGTGAACTGTCGAATTGAACGACACATACTGTAAGTACGATAACGGTACTTAGTAAATCCTCGTTTAAACAAACACCACACACTTTTCGTACTACTATACGGTACCTAGTTGACACTCAGTTATACATTATAAAATTTGTGAAGTGTTAATTTGAACGGCACATACTGTAAATACTGTAACGGTACCTAGTAAATCCTCGGTTAAACATAAGATGATGTGTGTACTGTTGAATTGAACGCCACATACTGCAAGTACTATAACGGTACCAAACTGACACTCAGTTAAACATTATACAATTTGTGAACTGTTAATTTGAACGGCACATACTGTAAGTACCGTAACGGTTTTTAGTTGCTCCTTGGTTTAAAATTAGATATGTGTGTACTGTGAAGTTGAACGCTACATACTGTTAGTACGATAACGGTACCTAGTAAATCATCGGTTAAACATAAGATACTGTGTGAACTGTTAAGTTGAGCGCAACATAGCTTAAGTACGATAACGGTACTTAGTAAATCCTCGTTTAAACATAAGATACTGTTTGTACTGTGAAGTTGAACGCTGCATACTGTAAGTACTAAAACCGTACCTGGCTACTCTTCCGTTAAACATTAGATAATTTGTGAACTGTTAATTTCAACGCCACATACTGTTAGTACGATAACGGTACCAGTTACTCCTCGGTTACCACTCAGTTAAACATTATAAAATTTGTGAACTGTTAATTTGAACGGCACATACTGTAAATACTGTAACGGTACCTAGTAACTCTTCGATTAAACATTAGATAATTTGTGAACTGTTGAATTGAACGCCACATACTGTAAGTACTGTAACGGTTTTTAGTTACTCCTTGGTTTAAAATTAGATACTGTGTGTACTGTTAAATTGATCGCCACATACTGTTAGTACGATAACGGTACTTAGTAAATCCTCGTTTAAACATAAGATACTGTGTGTACTGTTTAGCTGAGCGCCATATACTGTTAGTACTATAACGGTACCTAGTAACTCCTCGGTCAAACATAAGATACTGTGTGTACTGTTAAGTTGAGAGTCACATAATGTAAGACCGTTAACAATAACTATTTACTCCTCAGTTAAACATGAGATAATTTGTGAACTGTTAAATTGAACGCCACATACTGTAAGTACCTTAACGGTTTTTAGTTACTCCTCGGTTTAAAATTAGATACTGTGTGTACTGTTAAGTTGAACGCCATATAATGTAAGTACTATAACGGTATGTGGCGCTCAACGTACCTAGTTACTCCTCGGTTAAACATAAGATGATGTGTGTACTGTTGAATTGAACGCCACATACTGGAAGTACCTTAACGGTTTTTAGTTCCTCCTCGGTTTAAAATTAGATATGGGTGTACTGTGAAGTTGAACGCTACATACTGTTAGTACGTTAACGGTACCTAGTTACTCCTCGGTTAAACATAAGATAATGTGTGTACTGTTAAGTTGAACGCCATATAATGTAAGTACTATAACGGTACGTAGTCGTTTTCAGATAAACATTAGAAGCTGTGTGTACTGGTAAGTTCATCGCCACATAATGTAAAAACGATAACGGTAATTATTTACTCCTCAGTTAAACATGAGATAATTTGTTAACTGTTAAATTGAACGCCACACCTTACAGTGTGTTGCGTTCAATTTAACAGTTCACAAATTATCTAATGTTTAATCGAAGAGTTACTAGGTACCGTTACAGTATTTACTGTTTAACAGAGGAGAAAATAGTTACCATTATAGTACTTACAGTGTGATCTAATGTTTAACAGAGGAGAAAATAGTTATTAACAGTACAAACAGTATCTTATGTTTAACCCGTTATAGTAGTACGAAAAGTGTGTGGTGTTCAATTTATCAGAACTCCCACTATCTACTCTTCAGTTAAACATTAGATAGTGTGAGTTCTGTAAACATAAGATTCTGTGTGTACTGTTAAGTTAAGCACCACACACTGTAAGTACCATAACAGTACCTGGCTACTCTTCAGTTAAACATTAGATAGTGTGAGTTCTGTAAACATAAGATACTGTGTGTACTGTTAATATGAGCACCACACACTGTAAGTACTCTCATGGCACCTAGTTATTCCTCGGTTAAACATAAGATGATGTGTGTACTGTTGAATTGAACGCCACATACTGGAAGTACCTTAACGGTTTTTAGTTACTCCTCGGTTTAAGATAAAATGCTGTGTGTACTGTTAAGATGAGCACCACACACTGTAAGTAGACCGTTAACAATAACTATTTACTCATCAGTTAAACATGAGATAATGTGTGTACTGTTAAGTTGAGAGTCACATAATGTAAGACCGTTAACACTAACTATTTACTCCTCAGTTAAATATTAGATACTGTACTGTGTGCGTACCTGGCTACTCTTCAATGGTACCTAGTTACTCCTCGGTTAAACATAAGATACTGTGTGTACTGTTAAGTTGAGCGCTGCACAATGTAAGTACTAAAACCGTACCCGGGTAACTCTTCAATGGTACCTAGTTACTCCTCGGTTTAAGATAAGATACTGTGTGTACTGTTAAGATGAGCACCACACACTGTAAGTACTATAACGGTACGTAGTTATTTTCAGATAAACATTAGATGCTGTGTGTACTGGTAAGTTGATCGCCACATAATGTAAAAACGATAACGGTAATTATTTACTCCTCAGTTAAATATTAGTTACTGTGTGTACTGTTAAGTTGAACGCCACATACTGTAAGTCCTGTAACGCTACCTAGTAACTCTTCGATTAAACATTAGATAATTTGTGAACTGTTGAATTAAACGCCACATACTGTAAGTACTGTAACGGTTTTTAGTTACTCCTCGGTTTAAAATTAGATACTGTGTGTACTGTTAAATTGATCGCCACATACTGTTAGTACGATAACGGTACCTAGTAACACCTCGGTTAAACATAAAATACTGTGTGTACTGTTAAGTTGAGCGCCACATACTGTAAGTACTATAACGGTACTTAGTTACTTTTCAGATAAACATTAGATGCTGTGTATACAGTTAAGTTGTGCGCCGCATAATGTATGTACTATAACGGTACCTAGTTACACCTTAGTAAAACATTTGATACTGTGTGTACCTGGCACTCAGTTAAACATCAGATAGTGTAAGTTCTGTTAAATTGAACGCCACACACTGTAAGTACTATAATGGCACCTAGTTATTCCTCGGTTAAACATAAGATACTGTGTGTACTGTTAAGTTGAGCGCTGCATACTGTAAGCACTAAAACCGTACCTGGCTACTCTTCAATGGTACCGTGTTATTCCTCGGTTCAAGATAAGATACTGTGTGTACTGTTAAGATGAGCACCACACACTGTAAGTACTATAACGGTACGTAGTTATTTTCAGATAAACATTAGATGCTCTGTGTACTGGTAAGTTGATCGCCACATAATGCAAAAACGATAACGGTAATTATTTACTCCTCAGTTAAATATTAGATACTGTACTGTGTGTACTGTTAAGTTGAGCGCCACATACTGTAAGTCCTGTAACTGTACCTAGTAACTCCTCGGTTAAACATTAGATAATGAGTGTACTGTTAAATTGAACGCCACACACTGTAAATACTATAACGGTACCTAGTTACTTCTCAGACCAACATTAGATACTGTTTGTACTGTTAAGCTGAGCGCCACATAATGTAAGACCGTTAACGATAACTATTTACTCCCAAGTTAAGCATTAGATAATTTGTGAACTTTTGATTTGAACGCCACATACTGTAAGTACTGTAACGGTACCAAGTTATTCCTCGGTTAAACATAAGATACTGTGTGTACTGTTAAGTTGAGCGCCGCATAATGTTAGTTCGATAACGGTAACAAGTTACTCCTCGGTTAAACATTAGATACTGTGTGTACTGTTTAGTTGAGCGCCACATACTGTAAGTACTATAACGGTACCTTGTAACTCCTCGGTTAAACATAAGATAATGTGTGTACTGTTGAATTGAACGCCACATACTGTAAGTGCTGTAACGGTACCTGGCTACTCTTCAGTTAAACATTAGATAGTGTGAGTTCTGATAAATTGAACACCACACACTTTTCGTACTACTATAACGGTACCTAGTTATTCTTCGGTTAAACATTAGATACTGTGTGTACTGTTAAATTGAACGCCACATCATGTAAGTACGATAACGGTAACTTTTTACTCCTCAGTTAAACATTAGATACTGTGTGTACTGTTAAATTGAACGCTACATACTGTTAGTACGATAACGGTACCTAGTTACTCCTCGGTTAAACATAAGATACTGTGTGTACTGTTAAGTTGAGCGCCGCATAATGTTAGTTCGATAACGGTAACAAGTTACTCCTCGGTTAAACATTAGATACTGTGTGTACTGTTTAGTTGAGCGCCACATACTGTAAGTACTATAACGGTACCTAGTTACGCCTAAGTAAAACATTTGATACTGTGTGTACCTGGCTACTCTTCAGTTAAACATCAGATAGTGTAAGTTCTGTTAATTTGAACGCCACACTGTAATGGCACCTAGTTATTCTTCGGTTAAAAATTAGATACTGTGTGTACTGTTAAATTGAACGCTACATACTGTTAGTACGATAACGGTACCTAGTTACTCCTCGGTTAAACATAAGATACTGTGTGTACTGTTAAGTTGAGCGCCGCATAATGTTAGTTCGATAACGGTAACAAGTTACTCCTCGGTTAAACATTAGATACTGTGTGTACTGTTTAGTTGAGCGCCACATACTGTAAGTACTATAACGGTACCTTGTAACTCCTCGGTTAAACATAAGATAATGTGTGTACTGTTGAATTGAACGCCACATACTGTAAGTGCTGTAACGGTACCTGGCTACTCTTCAGTTAAACATTAGATAGTGTGAGTTCTGATAAATTGAACACCACACACTTTTCGTACTACTATAACGGTACCTAGTTATTCTTCGGTTAAACATTAGATACTGTGTGTACTGTTAAATTGAACGCCACATCATGTAAGTACGATAACGGTAACTTTTTACTCCTCAGTTAAATATTAGATACTGTGTGTACTGTTAAATTGAACGCCACACACTGTAAATACTATAATGGTACCTAGTCACTTCTCAAATAAACATAATATACTGTGTGTACTGTTAAATTGAACGCCGCACATTGTATGTATTATAATGGTACCTAGTTATTCCTCGGTTAAACATTAGATACTGGGTGTACTGTTAAGTTGAGCGCAACATACTGTAAGTACGATAACGGTACCAAGTTGACACTCAGTTAAACATTATAAAATTTGTGAACTGTTTATTTGATCGCCAATTACTGTAAGTACTGTAACGGTACCTAGTTATTCTTCGGTTAAACATAAGATACTGTGTGTACTGTTAAGTTGAGCGCCACATCCTGTAAGTACGATAACGGTAACTTTTTACTCCTCAGTTAAATATTAGGTACTGTGTGTACTTTTAAGTTGAGCGCCACATACTGTAAGTACTATAACGGTACCTAGTTACGCCTTAGTAAAACATTTGATACTGTGTGTACTCTTCAGTTAAACATCAGATAGTGTAAGTTCTGTTAAATTGAACGCCACACACTGTAAGTACTATAATGGCACCTAGTTATTCTTCGGTTAAGTCCAGTAACGGTACCTAGTAACTCTTCGATGCACCACACACTGTAAGTGCGTTAACGGTACCTATTTACTTTTCAAATAAGCATTAGATGCTGTGTGTACTGGTAAGTTGAGCGCCACATAATTTAAAAAGGATAACGGTAACTTTTTACTCCTCAGTTAAATATAAGATACTGTGTGTACTGTTAAGTTGAGCGCCACATACTGTAAGTCCAGTAACGGTACCTAGTAACTCTTCGATTAAACATTAGATAATTTGTGAACTGTTGAATTGAACGCCACATACTGTAAGTACTGTAACGGTTTTTAGTTACTCCTCGGTTTAAAATTAGATACTGTGGGTACTGTTAAATTGATCGCCACATACTGTTAGTACGATAACGGTACCTAGTTACTCCTCGGTTAAACATAAGATACTCTGTGTACTGTTAAATTAAGCACCACACACTGTAAGTACTATAACGGTACCTAGTAACTTTTCAGATAAACATTAGATGATGTGTATACTGTTAAGTTGTACGCCGCATAATGTATGTACTATAACGGTACCTAGTTACTCCTTAGTAAAACATTTGATACTGTGTTTGCCTGGCTACTCTTCAGTTAAACATCAGATAGTGTAAGTTCTGTTAAATTGAGCGCCACATACTGTAAGTACTATAACGGTACCCAGTAACTCCTCGATTAAACATAAGATACTGTTTGTACTGTTAAGTTGAGCGCTGCATACTGTAAGTACTATAACCGTACCTGGCTACTCTTCAATGGTACCTAGTTACTCCTCGGTTAAAGATAAGATACTGTGTGTACTGTTAAGTTGAGCACCACACACTGTAAGTACTATAACGGTACCTATTAATTTTTCAAATAAACATTAGATACTGTGTGTACTGTTAAGTTGAGCGCCACAGACTGTAAGTCCAGTAACGGTACCTAGTAACTCTTCGATTAAACATTAGATAATTTGTGAACTGTTGAATTGAACGCCACATACTGTAAGTACTATAACTGTTTTTAGTTACTCCTCGGTTTAAAATTAGATACTGTGTGTACTGTTAAATTGATCGCCACATACTGTTAGTACGATAGGGGTACCTAGTTACTCCTCGGTTAAACATAAGATACTGTGTGTACTGTTAAGTTAAGCACCACACACTGTAAGTACTATAACGGTACCTAGTTACTTTTCAGATAAACGTTAGATGCTGTGTGAAATGTTAAGTTGTGCGCCGCATAATGTATGTACTATAACGGTACCTAGTTACTCCTTAGTAAAACATTTGATACTGTGTTTACCTGCCTACTCTTCAGTTAAACATCAAATAGTGTAAGTTCTGTTAAATTGAACGCCACATACTGTAAGTACTATAACGGTTTTTAGTTACTCCTCGGTTTAAAATTAGATACTATGTGTACTGTTAAATTGATCGCCACATACTGTTAGTACGATAACGGTACCTAGTTACTCCTCGGTTAAACATAAGATACTGTGTGTACTGTTAAGTTAAGCACCACACACTGTAAGTACTATAACGGTACCTAGTTACTTTTCAGATAAACATTAGATGCTGTTGATACTGTTAAGTTGTGCGCCGCATAATGTATGTACTATAACGGTACCTAGTTACTCCTTAGTAAAACATTTGATACTGTGTTTACCTGGCTACTCTTCAGTTAAACATCAGATAGTGTAAGTTCTGTTAAATTGAGCGCCACATACTGTAAGTACTATAACGGTACCTAGTAACTCCTCGATTAAACATAAGATACTGTTTGTACTGTTAATTTGAGCGCTGCATACTGTAAGTACTATAACCGTACCTGGCTACTCTTCAATGGTACCTAGTTACTCCTCGGTTAAAGATAAGATACTGTGTGTACTGTTAAGTTGAGCACCACACACTGTAAGTACTATAACGGTACGTAATTATTTTCAGATAAACATTAGATGCTGTGTGTACTGGTAAGTTGATCGCCACATAATGTAAAAACGATAACGGTAATTATTTACTCCTCAGTTAAATATAAGATACTGTTTGTACTGTTAAGTTGAGCGCCACATACTCTAAGTCCTGTAACTGTACCTTGTTACGCCTTAGTAAAACATTTGATACTGTGTGTACCTGGCTACTCTTCAGTTAAACATCAGATAGTGTAAGTTCTGTTAAATTGAACGCAACACACTGTAAGTACTATAATGGCACCTAGTTATTCCTCGGTTAAACATAAAATACTGTGTGTACTGTTAAGTTGAGCACCACACACTGTAAGTACGTTAACGGTACCTATTTACTTTTCAAATAAACATTAGATGCTGTGTGTACTGGTAAGTTGAGCGCCAAATAATTTAAAAACGATAACGGTAACTTTTTACTCCTCAGTTAAATATTAGATACTGTGTGTACTGTTAAGTTGAGCGCCACATACTGTAAGTCCAGTAATGGTACCTAGTAACTCTTCGATTAAACATTAGATAACTTGTGAACTGTTGAATTGAACGCCACATACTGTAAGAACTGTAACGGTTTTTAGTTACTCCTCGGTTTAAAATTAGATTCTGTGTTTACTGTTAAAAAATTAGATACTGTGTGTACTGTTAAATTGATCGCCACATACTGTTAGTACGATAACGGTACCTAGTTACTCCTCGGTTAAACATAAGATACTGTGTGTACTGTTAAGTTGAGCGCCGCATAATGTTAGTTCGATAACGGTAACAAGTTACTCCTCGGTTAAACATGAGATACTGTGTGTACCGTTTAGTTGAGCGCCGCATAATGATACTGTGTTTACCTGGCTACTCTTCAGTTACACATCAGATATTTTAAGTTCTGTTAAATTGAACGCCACACTGTAATGGCACCTAGTTATTCTTCGGTTAAACATTAGATACTGTGTGTACTGTTAAGTTGAGCGCCACATCATGTAAGTACGATAACGGTAACTTTTTACTCCTCAGTTAAATATTAGATACCGTGTGTACTTTTAAGTTGAGCGCCACATACTGTAAGTACTATAACGGTTACTAGTTACGCCTTAGTAAAACATTTGATACTGTGTGTACTCTTCA
>NW_018407605.1:0-204 GCF_002113885.1 Mizuhopecten yessoensis
TGTCTTGCCTCTCTACATGTTTCTGTCTTGCCTCTCTATATGTTTTTGTCTTTTCTCTCTATATGTTTCTGTCTTGCCTCTCTATATGTGTCTGTCTTGCCTCTCTATATGTTTCTGTCTTGCCTCTCCATATGTTTCTGTCTTGCCTCTCTATATGTTTCTGTCTTGCCTCTCTATATGTTTCTGTCTTGCCTCTCTATATGT
>NW_018407605.1:454-526 GCF_002113885.1 Mizuhopecten yessoensis
ATGTTTCTGTCTTGCCTCTCTATATGCTTCTGTCTTGCCTCTCTATATGTTTCTGTCTTGCCTCTCTACATG
>NW_018407605.1:2005-2522 GCF_002113885.1 Mizuhopecten yessoensis
AATATTCGACCTTTCAGGTGAATAATATATCGTGTAGACCTTTAAGGTGAATAATATACCGTGTAGACCTTTAAGGTGAATTATATATCGTGTAGACCTTTAAGGTGAATTATATATCGTGTAGACCTGTAAAGTGAATTATAAATCGTGTAGACCTATAAAGTGAATTATATATAGTGTAGACCTGAAAAGTGAATTATTTATCGTGTAGACCTGTAAAGTGAACTATATATCGTGTAGACCTGTAAAGTGAATTATATATCGTGCAGACCTGTGAAGTGAATTATTTATCGTTTAGACCTTTCCTGTGAATTATATATAGTGTAGATATGTAAGTTGAATTATACATCAAGAAGACCTGTAAGGTGAATGTTTTCAAAAAGGATATACTAGCAAATGTAGTTGTGCTTATCGTGGTGGCGAATAGCGTGAGGGTAACGAACAATACCATATTCGACCTATTAGGTTAATTAGATATCGTGTAGTCTTGTGAGCTGAATCATATAACGTGTAGACA
>NW_018407606.1:0-526 GCF_002113885.1 Mizuhopecten yessoensis
CTATAAACCAGCACACAAACTAACCTTTATGAGGAAGGTGCTATAAACCAGCACACAAACTAACCTTTATGAGGAAAGTATTATAAACCAGCACACAAACTAACCTTTATGAGGNACAAACTAACCTTTATGAGGAAAGTATTATAAACCAGCACACAAACTAACCTTTATGAGGAAGGTACTATAAACCAGCACACAAACTAACCTTTATGAGGAAGGTTCTATAAACCAGCACACGAACTGACCTTTATGAGGAAGGTTCTATAAACCAGCACACAAACAGACCTTTATGAGGAAGGTACTATAAACCAGCACACGAACTGACCTTTATGAGGAAGGTTCTATAAACCAGCACACGAACAGACCTTTATGAGGAAGGTATTACCTATAAACAAGCACACAAACTGACCTTTATGAAGAAGGTTCTATAAACCAGAACACGAACAGACCTTTATGAGGAAGGTACTATAAACCAGCACATGTACAGACCTTTATGAGGAAGGTTCTATAAACCAGCACACGTACA
>NW_018407606.1:3984-5018 GCF_002113885.1 Mizuhopecten yessoensis
AACAAACTGACCTTTATGAGGAAGGTAATATAAACCAGCTCACAAACTGACCTTTATGAAGAAGGTTCTATAAACCAGCACACAAACTGACCTTTATGAGGAAGGTTCTATAAACCAGCACACGAACTGACCTTTATGAGGAAGGTTCTATAAACCAGCACACAAACTGACTTTTATGAGGAAGGTTCTATAAACCAGCACATGAACAGACCTTTATGAGGAAGGTTCTATAAACCAGCACATGAACTGACCTCTATGAGGAAGATATTATAAACTAGCACACGAACAGACCTTTATGAGGAAGGTGGTATAAAGAAGCACACAAACTGATCCTCTTTATTAGGAAGGTTCTATAAACCAGCACACGAACTGACCGTTATGAGGGAGGTTCTATAAACCAGCACACAAACTGACCTTTATGAGGAAGGTAGTATAAACCAGCACACGAACAGACCTTTATGAGGAAGGTTCTATAAACCAGCACACAAACTGACCTTTATGAGGAAGGTTCTCTAAACCAGCACACGAACTGACCTTTATGAGGAANGACCTTTATGAGGAAGGTTCTATAAACCAGCACACAAACTGACCTTTATGAGGAAGGTTCTCTAAACCAGCACACGAACTGACCTTTATGAGGAAGGTTCTATAAACCAGCACACAAACTGACTTTTATGAGGAAGGTTCTATAAACCAGCACATGAACAGACCTTTATGAGGAAGGTATTATAAACTAGCACCCGAACAGACCTTTATGAGGAAGGTTCTATAAACCAGCACACAAACTGACCTTTATGAGGAAGGTTCTATAAACCAGCACATGAACAGACCTTTATGAGGAAGGTATTATAAACTAGCACCCGAACAGACCTTTATGAGGAAGGTGGTATAAAGAAGCACACAAACTGATCCTCTTTATTAGGAAGGTTCTATAAACCAGCACACGAACTGACCTTTATGAGGGAGGTTCTATAAACCAGCACACAAATTGACCTTTATGAGGAAGGTAGTATAAACCAGCACACGAACAGACC
>NW_018407607.1:0-527 GCF_002113885.1 Mizuhopecten yessoensis
ACTCCGGACAGGTATACTACTGTCGGATGTACATGTATATATATTTAGACCGGACATGCATGATCCTGTAGGGCGTAAACACAACTGGACAGGTGTGCTAGTTACATGTAGTACTGGACACACATGGGGAAGGATTATCACAGAAACAGGTGTGTAAGTAAGTAGTTCAGCGTAGACACAGACAGACAAGTGGCGCGGAACCTAAAACTCTAAGTTTCACATAAGTAAAGTGGTCGTGATTGTGACAAGGTATTACAAAAATGTTAATTGAAAGGAACACGCAGTACTATTTTCGATCCGCTTCTGTGATCAAGCGTGAAAAGTCAGCCATGAAATGTCGACACATCCGACAATGACTGAGAGGTAAATCAACGATGAGCCATACATATCTTTGTACTCCGTCTACTCTGATAGCCTATAGTCAAGGTGTCGATGTCTGTATGATGTAATACAGTAGTCCGTCTAATCTGATAGTCTATATCCAAGGTGTCGATGTCTGTATGATGTAATACAGTAGTCCGTCTAAT
>NW_018407607.1:1562-2115 GCF_002113885.1 Mizuhopecten yessoensis
ATATAGTCAAGGTGTCGATGTCTATATGATGTATGATGTAGTATAATACAAGTTTGCCATCCAGTAATTTTAAGGTCACTTAGCGATATAATAATGGTGACAACTTTTATTTGATTTTCATAACGCAACTTTTTTAAAAATGAATAGTTTTAAGGTTGACTTAAGTGTAATAACAAATGACACATATTTATGTTGACTGATGTGAAATAAGAAATGAATAGTTTTAACGTTGACTTAAGTGTAATAACAAATGACACATGTTTATGTTGACTGAGGTGTCAAAACATATGACACATTTTATGTTGGCAGAGGTGTAAAACCAAATGACAGGTATTTATGTTGACTGCGGTGTAAAAACNTATTTATGTTGACTGAGGTGAAATAACAAATGAATAGTTTTAACGTTGACTTAAGTGTAATAACAAATGACACATGTTTATGTTGACTGAGGTGTCAATACATATGACACATTTTATGTTGACAGAGGTGTAAAACCAAATTACAGGTATGTATGTTGACTGCGGTGTAAAACCAAATGACAGGTATTTATGTT
>NW_018407607.1:3074-3152 GCF_002113885.1 Mizuhopecten yessoensis
GTAATAGCAAATGACACGTATTTATGTTGACTAAGGTGTAAAAACAAATGACAGGTATTTATGTTGACTGAGGTGTAA
>NW_018407607.1:3421-3921 GCF_002113885.1 Mizuhopecten yessoensis
TATATGACAGGTATTTATGTTGACAGAGGTGAAATAACAAATGACAGGTATTTATGTTGACTGAGGTGAAATAACAAATGACATATATTTTATGTTGACAGAGGCGTAATAACAAATGACACGTATTGATGTTGACTGAGGTGTAAAACCAAATGACAGGTATTTATGTTGACNAGAGGTGAAATAACAAATGATATATGTTTTATGTTGACAGAGGTGAAATAACATATGACAGGTATTNGAGGTATTTATGTTGACTGCGGTGAAATAACAAATGACATATAGNGTTGACAGAGGTGTAATAACAAATGACACGTATTTATGTTGACTGAGGTGTAAAACCAAATGACAGGTATTTATGTTGACTGCGGTGTAAAACCAAATGACAGGTATTTATGTTGACAGAGGTGAAATAACATATGACATATATTTTATGTTGACTGAGGTGAAATAAGAAATGACAGGTATTTATGTTGACTGCGGTGTAAAAACAAATGACA
>NW_018407607.1:5047-28907 GCF_002113885.1 Mizuhopecten yessoensis
CAAATAACATATGACAGGTATTTATGTTGACTGGTGAAATAACAAATGACACGTATTTATGTTGACTGAGGTGTAATAACAAATGACATATATTTTATGTTGACTGCGGTGTAATAACAAATGACACATATTTTATGTTGACTACATCAATATTGTGACGTACCATGTGACTGCTGAGAGACATGCGGTAGAAAGCGCCTGACGTAATAGGATTGATCACAATGACAGAATTTTACCACGCGATCAGTCATTATATGATGTGGAATTGACGCTACATACATGTACGTACCACTTGCCTTCCTCGCCCCCGCGTTTGACGATTCTTGCGATGAGTTCAATGAGGAGGAAGATATTTGTCAGTCCCAGTAGCCAGTAAATGTCGTTACCCTTCACGTCCGCAGCGCGCCACACTGTCAGAAGACTGTGTACCGCTAGGATGACTCGCACGATGATCGCCTGTATGACAGACTTTGTCACAGAAAATATCGCCATTTTCACCTCCTGTCGTCACTTTTAAAAACTTTCGGAGTAATTATAGAGACAAGTTTTTTTCCCTTTGTACTTAAACTCTATAAAGTTTCCTCTTATTTGTAAAGTTTACTCATATATTTCTCATGGTCCAAGTATGGTCGAACCACAGAGTCATACAGAGTCAAAATGTCTTCCCAAACTCCCTACATGTACATGCTTTTCGTCACAAATAGTCATTTAGATGAATTTGAAGACGGCTCTTGTTTTCTCGAGTACTCTCTACGTACAACTGTATGTGTCTGGAAGTTAGGAAATGCGGTCTACCTCTTCCATTACTTGTGACGGTGAAGCGGGACAAGATTCCCGAAAGCCTCGAACATTGACTATCTGTCAGTTGCTTGCGTCGCGGAGTTCACGCACCAAGTCCTATGAGAGGTTGCCTGACTTTATGGTTAATAACGTGCGGTCCACCCACCGTTTGCCGGGGCACCCGGATTTAATCATCTTTACCTTTAAAAGACAGACATGCTTTTACTCGTTCTGGGGACACAATTTTACCTACCTATGCATGGTCACGGCTGGCTGCCTGTAAACATTGATTCCGCGTTCATGTTTTTGTGGATGTTTATCTACATTTAAAAGTTTTCGTACCTGTTTATTGAAGACGTTGTTCCAACAAGGTGCGACGGTTATGTAACAGACGGTGAGCATTGGTCCTTATCATTACACTCCATCGACTCTATCAGAGATAGACGGGCGAATTGACTGATCGCCATCAATACAGATAGTTTACTGAGTGGGATAGAAAGTCCTCCGCTCACCTTTGCTTATATTTTATAGACATTTTAATTTGTTTGAAGAAATAATTGGATTTTTTCGAAATCATGTGTTACTAAGATCAAGAATTAGTAAAAGAAGTTTTTATCCAAATTTTTCAGAATATAATTAAAAAATTGCGGCCACTTCCTAAAAAGTGAGCCAATTTTTCGCCAATCACAAATGTTTTGGTGTTATTTTGTTGGAGAATTGATGAGACATTAAGCAAACAGAGCTTCACAGCATGGAGATAGTTTTCATCACTTGACAGATACATGTATAATTATATAGAAGGTATTGGGAGGTCAAGAGACAGACAGCACATGAACTTTTAAGATCGTCAGCGCAATATTTAGGTTTTGCAGTAAAAGCAAAAAATGAGAGTTTGTAAAAAGACAAACGTGTTTTTGCATGTACTGCCCATTTTGTTATAATTCAGTGTTTTTGTTTACATTAGCGGGCTAGCTCATCGCCACGCCCCCTAACCCATAAAAGGCGATTGCCACATCCGGGTTCTTAGATCAGAGGTCAAAGCTCATTGGTCAGTTTAACTTGGCAGCTAAACATTTAGAAGAACATTTTTTCAGAAGATCGCCATCTTTATTTATACAGTCGCAGCAATTTATTTGAATTTTCAACATCTTGTGCTTGCCCACCCATCCCGCCCTGTTTTTTGATTGTATTTACTTGTTTAAATTTATCAAATGATATATGAATGTACATTCTCAAAGATCAGTGACTAGAGTCTTTGTCAGACACTGCATATATTTATACTATTGTCATTGCATATATGTATACTATTGTCATTGCATATATGTATACTATTGTCATTGCATATATGTATACTATTGGCATTGCATATATGTATACTATTGGCGGATGGTTTTTTCTTCCGCTCACCTTTGCTTATATTTTATAGACATTTTAATTTGTTTGAAGAAATAATTGGATTTTTTCGAAATCATGTGTTACTAAGATCAAGAATTAGTAAAAGAAGTTTTTTATCCAAATTTTTCAGAATATGAATAAAAAATTGCGGCCACTTCCTAAAAAGTGAGCCAATTTTTCGCCAATCACAAATGTTTTGGTGTTATTTTGTTGGAGAATTGATGAGACATTAAGCAAACAGAGCTTCACAGCATGGAGATAGTTTTCATCACTTGACAGATACATGTATAATTATATAGAAGGTATTGGGAGGTCAGGAGACAGACAGCACATGAACTTTAAGATCGTCAGCACAATATTTAGGTTTTGCAGTAAAAGCAAAAAGTCCTATAGTGATAGTTGAAAAGATGTACGTCTGCTCCATAATCTCCAACACATACACACTTCTCTCCCCTATACCCATACTACGTCACACTTTCCCCTCTACCCATACTACGTCACACTCTCCCCTCTACCCATACTACGTCACACTCTCCCCTATACCCACACTACGTCACACTCTCCCCTATACCCACACTACGTCACACCTTCCACTATACCCATACTACGCCCCACTCTCCAGGTATGTTGTATTTTTGTTTAATTTTTCGTGAAATATCGGGCATTACATTAATAAAAAAAGTAAACGTCGTGTTTTTCACTACAGTGAGAAATATTTAATTGTTTTTCTCTCTATATAACATTTTCTCGATTTTGTACTCTATAATATTGAGTTTAGATTGTGTATTTTATTACCTGTATTTTCAAATCAATAGACCTTCCGTCAATCGACACGTTTCAAATTTAACACGGTGGACATATCTTCAACAAAACCTTTATCCAAAATGAAGATAATAAATAAGGCATGAATGTAACCTTAAAATTTATGGAAATCAGTATTAAATTTCAGTTTTTACAATATAATAGCAGGCCTTCAACAACATTAAGTATCCTTCCCCGTACATAGATATGCTATAAACCCCGGTAGGGTATACTGTACAATCCGGTAGTGGACAATCACTCACCGTTCACAGGTATACTGTACACTAGGGTAGTGGACAATCACTCACCCTAGATAGGTATACTGTACTCTAGGGTAGTAGATAATCACTCACCCTACATAGGTATACTGTACTCTCGGGTAGTGGACAATCACTCACCGTTCACAGGTATACTGTACTCTCGGGTAGTGGACAATCACTCACCCTAGATAGGGATACTGTACTCTAGGGTAGTAGATAATCACTCTCCCTACATAGGTATACTGTACTCTCGGGTAGGGGACAATCACTCACCCTAGATAGGTATACTGTACTCTAGGGTAGTGGACAATCACTCACCCTACATCGGTATACTGTACTCTCGGTTAGTGGACAATCACTCACCGTTCACAGGTATACTGTACTCTCGGGTAGCGGACAATCACTCACCCTACATAGGTATACTGTACACTCCGGTAGTGGACAATCACTCACCCTTCACAGGTATACTGTACACTTGGGTAGTGGACAATCACTCACCCTACACAGGTATACTGTACACCCAGGTAGTGGACAATCACTCATCCTACACAGGTATACTAAACACTCAGGTAGTGGACAATCACTCTTAGGTAGTGGACAATCACTCTCCGTTCACAGGTATACTGTTCGCTCGGGTAGCGGACAATCACTCTCCCTACATAGGTATACTGTACACTCGGGTAGTGGACAATAACTCACCCTACACAGGTAAACTGTACAGTCGGGTAGTAGACAATCACTCATCCGATACTAGTATACTGTACACTCGGGTAGCAGACAGTATACTGTACACTCCGGTAGAGGACAATCACTCACCCTACACTGGTATACTATACACTCAGGAAGCAGACAATCACTCACCCTACACATGTATACTTAACACTCGGGTAGTAGACAATCACTCATCCTATACTAGTATACTGTACACTCGGGTAGTGGAAAATCACTCATCCCACTCTGGTTTACTGTACACTCGTGTAGCAGACAATCACTCACCCTACAGATGTAAACTATACACTCGGGTAGGGGGCAAACATTCACCCTAAATAGGTTACTGTTCTCTCGTGTAGTGGGCAATCACTCACCCTGCACTGGTAAACTATACACTCGGGTAGTAGACAATCACTCATCCTACACAGGTATATTGTACAGTCGGGTAGTGGACAATCACTCACCCTACACAGATAAACTATACACTAGGGTAGGGGGCAAACATTCACCCTGCATAGGTTACTGTTCTCTCGTGTAGTGGGCAATCACTCACCCTACACTGGTATACTATACACTCGGGTAGTAGACAATCACTCATCCTACACAGGTATATTGTACAGTCGGGTAGTGGACAATCACTCACCCTACACAAATAAACTATACACTCGGGTAACAGACAATCACTCATCCTACAGAGGTAAACTGTACAGTCGGGGAGTGGACAATCACTCATCCTACACAGATAAACTATACACTAGGGTAGGGGGCAAACATTCACCCTACACAGGTATACTGTACAGTCGGGTAGTGGACAATCACTATCCCTACACAGGTATACTGTACAGTCGGGTAGTGGACAATCACTCATCCTACACAGGTAAACTATAAACTCGGGTAGTAGACAATCACCCACCCTACAGAGGTAAACTACACACTCGTGTAGCAGACAATCACTCACCCTACACAGGTATACTATACACTCGGGTAGTGGACAATCACTCATCCTATACTGGTATAATGTACACTCGGGTAGTGGACAATCACTCACCCTACACAGGTATACTGTACAGCCGGGTAGTGGAAAATCACTCACTCTACACAGGTATACTTTACACTCGGGTAGTGGACAATCACTCACCCTACACAGGTATACTGTACAGCCGGGTAGTGGACAATTACTCACCCTACACAGTTATACTGTACAGCCGGGTAGTGGAAAATCACCCACTCTACACAGGTATACTTTACACTCGGGTAGCAGACAATCACTCACCCTACACAGGTATACTGTACAGCCGGGTAGTGGACAATCACTCTTATTATATAGTTATACTTTACACTCGTGTAGCAGACAATCACTCGCCATACAGAGGTAAACTATACACTTGGGTAGGGGGCAAACATTTACCCTACATAGGTTACTGTTCTCTCGTGTAGTGGGCAATCACTCAACCTGCACTGGTATACTATACACTCGGGTAGTAGACAATCATTCACCCTACACAGTTATACTATAAACTCGGGTAGTGGACAATCACTCTTATTATATAGTTATACTTTACACTTGTGTAGCAGACAATCACGCACCCTACACAGGTATACTAAACACTCGGGTAGTAGACAATTACTCATCCTATACTAGTATACTGTACACTCGGGTAGTGGACAATCACTCACCCCACACTGGTATACTGTACACTCGGGTAGCAGACAATCACTCACCCTACACAGGTATACTGTACAGTGGGGTAGTGCACTCACCCTACACAGTTATACTATACACTCGGGTAGTGGACAATCACTCACCCGACACAGGTATACTGTACAGCCGGGTAGTGGACAATCACTCATCCTACACAGGTATACTGTACAGTGGGGTAGTGCACTAACCCTACACAGTTATACTATAAACTCGGGTGGACAATCACTCACCCTAGATAGGAATACTGTACTCTAGGGTAGTGGACAATCACTCACCCTACACAGGTATACTGTACAGTCCTGTAGTGGACAATCACTCATCCTACACAGGTATACTATACACTCGGGTAGTAGACAATCACTCACCCTACACAGGTATACTATACACTCGGATAATGGACAATCACTCTCCCTACACAGGTATACTATACACTTGGGTAGTGGACAACCACTCATCCCACACAGGTATACTATACACTCGGGTAGTAGACAGTAACTCTCCCTAAACAGGTATACTATACACTTGGGTAGTGGACAGTCACTCTCCCTACACCGGTATACTATGCACTCGGGTAGTGGACAATCACTCACCCTAAACAGGTGTACTGAACACTTGGGTAGTGGACAATCACTCACCCTACACAGATATACTATGCACTCGGGTAGCAGACAATCACTAACCCTACACAGGTATACTATACACTCGGGTAGTGGACAATCACTCACCCTACACTGGTATACTATGCACTCGGGTAGTGGACAATAACTCACCCTACACAGGTATACTATAAACTTGGGTAGTGGACAATAACTCACCCTACACAGGTATACTATACACTTGGGTAGTGGACAATAACTCACCCTATATAGGTGTACATTACACTCGGGTAGCAGACAATCATTCACCCTACACTGGTATACTATGCACTCGGGTAGTGGACAATAACTCACCCTACACAGGTATACTGTACAGTCGGGTAGTGGACAATCACTCTTATTATATAGTTATACTTTACACTCGTGTAGCAGACAATCACTCCCCCTACACAGGTATACTATACACTCGGGTAGTGGACAATCATTCACCCTACACTGGTATACTGTAGACAATCACTCATCCTACACAGGTATACTATACACTCGGGTAGTGGACAATAACTCACCCTACACAGGTATCCTATACACTTGGGTAGTGGACAATGACTCACCCTATATAGGTGTACATAACACTCGGGTAGCAGACAATCACGCTCCCTACACAGGTATACTATACGCTTGGGTAGTGGACAATCACTCACCTCACACTGGTATACTGTACACTCGGGTAGCAGACAATCACTCACCATACACAGGTATACTGTACAGTGGAGTAGTGCACTCACACTACACAGTTATACTAAACACTCGGGTAGTAGACAATCACTCATCCTATACTAGTATACGGTACACTCGGGTAGTGGACAATCACTCACCTCACACTGGTATACTGTACACTCGGGTAGCAGACAATCACTCACCCTACACAGGTATACTGTACAGTGGAGTAGTGCACTCACACTACACAGTTATACTATACACTCGGGTAGTGGACAATCACTCTTATTATATAGTTATACTTTACACTCGTGTAGCAGACAATCACTCACCATACAGAGGTAAACTATACACTTGGGTAAG
The DNA here is from genome assembly GCF_002113885.1 of Mizuhopecten yessoensis. NCBI lineage: Eukaryota > Metazoa > Mollusca > Bivalvia > Pectinida > Pectinidae > Mizuhopecten > Mizuhopecten yessoensis. The sequence continues at coordinate 12,373 of NW_018407607.1, forward strand.
GGGCAAACATTTACCCTACATAGGTTACTGTTCTCTCGTGTAGTGGGCAATCACTCAACCTGCACTGGTATACTATACACTCGGGTAGTAGACAATCATTCACCCTACACAGTTATACTATAAACTCGGGTAGTGGACAATCACTCACCCTACACAGTTATACTGAACACTCGGGTAATGAACAATCACTCACCCTACACAGGTATACTATGCAATTGGGTAGTGGACAATCACTCGTCCTACACAGGTATACTATGCACTCGGGTAGTGGACAGTCACTCTCTCTACACAGGTATACTATGCACTCGGGTAGTGGACAGTCACTCACCCTACACAGGTATACTGAACACTCGGGTAGTGGACAATCACTCACCCTACAGAGGTAAACTATACACTCGGGTAGAAGACAATCACTCACCTTACAGAGGTAAACTGTACAGTCGGGTAGTGGACAATCACTCACCCTAAACAGGTATACTATGCACTCGGGTAGTGGACAATAACTCACCCTACACAGGTAAACTATGCACTCGAGTAGTGGACAATCACTCACCCTACACAGGTATACTATGCACTCGGGTAGTGTACAATAACTCACCCTACACAGGTAAACCATACACTCGGGTAGCAAACAATCACCCATCCTACATAGGTGTACATTACACTCGGGTAGCAGAAAATCACGCACCCTACACAGGTATACTATACACTTGGGTAGTGGACAATCACTCTCCCTACACAGGTTTACTATTCACTCAGGTAATGGCCAATCACTCACCCTACACAGGTATACTTCACACTCGTGTAGCAGACAATCACTCACCCTAATCAGGTATACTATACACTCGGGTAGGGGCCAATCACTCAACCTACACAGGTATACTATACACTCGGGTAGCAGACAATCACTCACCCTACACAGGTATACTAAACACTCGGGTAGTGGACAATCACTCATCCTATACTGGTATTCTGTACACTCGGGTAGTGGACAATCACTCACCCTACACAGGTATACTGTACAGTCGGGTAGCAGACAATCACTCACCCTACACAGGTATACTATACACTCGGGTAGCAGACAATCACTCACCCTACACATGTATACTTAACACTCGGGTAGTGGACAGTCACTCATCCTGTACTGGTATACTGTACACTCGGGTAGTGGACAATCACTCATCCCACACTGGTATACTGTGCACTCGGGAAGAAGACAATCACTCTTCTTACATAGTTATACTTTACACTCGTGTAGCAGACAATCACTCACCATACAGAGGTAAACTATACACTCGGGTAGGGGGCAAACATTCACCCTACATAGGTTACTGTTCTCTCGTGTAGTGGGCAATCACTCACCCTGCACTGGTAAACTATACACTCGGGTAGCAGACAATCTCTCATCCTACACAGGTATATTGTACAGTCGGGTAGTGGACAATCACTCACCCTACACAGATAAACTATACACTCGGGTAGCAGACAATCACTCACCCTACAGAGATAAACTATACACTCGGGTAGTGGACAATCACTCACCCTACACAGGTATACTGTACAGTCGGGTAGTGGACAATCACTCATCCTACACAGGTATACTGTACAGTCGGGTAGTGGACAATCATTCACCCTACACAGTTATACTATACACTCGGGTAGTGGACAATCACTCACCCTACACTGGTATACTATACACTCGGGTAGTAGACAATCACTCATCCTACAAAGGTATACTGTACAGTCGGTTAGTGGACAATCACTCATCCTACACAGATAAACTATACACTAGGGTAGGGGGCAAACATTCACCCTACATAGGTTACTGTTCTCTCGTGTAGTGGGCAATCACTCACTCTGCACTGGTAAACTATACACTCGGGTAGAAGACAATCTCTCATCCTACACAGGTATATTGTACAGTCGGGTAGTGGACAATCACTCATCCTACACAGATAAACTATACACTAGGGTAGTGGGCAAACATTCACCCTACATAGGTTACTGTTCTCTCGTGTAGTGGGCAATCACTCACCCTGCACTGGTAAACTATACACTCGGGTAGAAGACAATCACTCACCCTACACAGGTATACTATACACTCGGGTAGTGGACAATCACTCACCCTACAGAGGTAAACTACACACTTGGAAAGTGGGCAAACATTCACCCTAAATAGATTACTGTTCTCTCGTGAAGTGGGCAATCACTCACCCTGCAATGGTATACTATACACTCGAGTAGTAGACAATCACTCATCCTACACAGGTATACTGTACAGTCGGGTAGTGGACAATCACTCAACCTACACAGATAAACTATACACTCGGGAAGTGGACAATCACTCATCCTACACAGGTATACTATACACTCGGGTAGTGGACAATCACTCACCCCACACTGGTATACTATACACTTGGATAGCAGACAATCACTCATCCTACATAGGTATACTGTACAGTCGGGTAGTAGACAATCACTCATCCCACACAGATAAACTATACACTCGGGAAGTGGACAATCACTCATCCTACATTGGTATACTATTTTCTCGGGTAGTGGACAATCGCTCACCCCACACTGGTATACTATACACTTGGGTAGCAGACAATCACTCATCCTACATAGGTGTACTTTACACTCGTGTAGCAGACAATCACTCACCCTTCACAGGTATACTGTACACTCGTGTAGCAGACAATCACTCACCCTACACAGGTATACTGTACACTCGGGTAGTGAATAATCACTCATCCTACACTGGTATACTATACACTCGGGAAGTGGACAATCACTCATCCTACATTGGTATACTATTTTCTCGGGTAGTGGCCAATCGCTCACCCCACCCTGGTATACTATACACTTGGGTAGCAGACAATCACTAATCCTACATAGGTGTACTTTACACTCGTGTAGCAGACAATCCCTCACCCTACACAGGTATACTGAACACTCGTGTAGCAGACAATCACTCACCCTACACAGGTATACTGTACACTCGGGTAGTGAACAGTCACTCATCCTACACAGGTATACTATACACTCGGGTAGTGGACAATCACTCACCATACACAGGTATACTGTACACTTGGGTAGTGGACAATCACTCATCCTACAGAGGTAAACTATACACTTGGATAGTGGGCAAACATTCACCCTACATAGGTTACTGTTATATCGTGTAGTGGGCAATCACTCACCCTGCACAGGTATACTATACACTCGGGTAGTGGATAATCACTCACCCTACACAGATTTACTATACACTCGTGTAGCAGACAATCACCCATCCTACACAGGTATACTGTACACTCGGGTAGTGGACAATCACTCGGCATTAAGAGATATTTTATACACTCAGATAGAAGACAATCATTCTGGATTTCAGCTACCAGCGATTTTGCGTACATTGACAAAGTGATAAATGAAAAAGTCCCATAAAATTGTTAAAAGTCTCGTTTATTTTGGCGTAAATGTTATCTACATGTGAATTTCAAACTGAACAAATCAAATAATGTTACTCTAGGATTACTCTACTCTGTGCATACGATACCGTTAGCGTATACGTAATCAGAAGTGTGGACAATGGGTTTGTGGTTTATTATAACCACGAAGAGATTTCACTGTGACTACGAAACAACGTACATGTTACGTTCTCAAACTTGTGTTTAAATACAAAACGGAGATATGTTTAGTTTTACACGACAAGATACAAGTGTTAAATAACCCATGAACTATACTCGTGTTCACTTACATACGCACGCACGAATTCTGACAAAGACATTTTAGTTTAACAATGCGATGCACACGTATTTAGCTATACACATGAATCATATGCAACTTATATACAAAAACATGCACGTGTATAATTACAAACTCCCACATACTAGCGTAGATGTGTTTAGTAACACATTAAAGCAAACTAGTGTTTAGATACATTCTAACAAACATGGGTTAGGTTACACAGTATATCAAACACGTGATTAACTACACTCTAACATACATTGGTTAGGTTACAGTATATCAAACACGTGTTTAGCTACATTCTAACATACATGGGTTAGGTTACACAGTATATCAAACACGTGATTAACTACACTCTAACATACATTGGTTAGGTTACAGTATAACAAACACGTGTTTAGCTACATTCTAACATACACGGGTTAGGTTACACAGTATATCAAACACGCGTTTAGCTACATGCTAACATACATGGGTTTTGCACTGCATATCAAACACGTGTTTAGCTACATTCTAAAAAACATGAGTTAGTTTACACAGTATATCAAACACGTGTTTAGCTACATTCTAACATACATGGGTTAGGTTACACAGTACATCAAACACGTGTTTAGCTACACTCAAACATACATGGGTTAGGTTACACAGTACATCAAACACGTGTTTAGCTACACTCTAACATACATGGGTTAGAATACAGTGTATCAAACAGGTGTTTAACTAAATTCTAACATACATGTATAAGGATTAGGTTACAAAGTACTAGTATATCAAACACGTGTTTAGCTACATTCTAGCATACATGAGTAAGGTTACACAGTATATCAAACACGTGTTTAGCTACATGCTAACATATGTGGGTTTTGCACTGTATATCAAACACGTGTTTAGCTACATTCTAACAAACATGGGATAGGTTACACTGTATATCAAACACGTGTTTAGCTAAATTCTAACATACATGAGTTAGGTTACACAATATATCAAACACGTGTTTAGCTACATTCTAACATACATGGGTTAGGTTACACAGTATATCAAACACGTGTTTAGCAAAATTCTAACATACATGGGTTTTTTACTGTATATCAAACACGTGTTTAGCTAAATTCTAACATACATGGGTTAGGTTACACAGTATATCAAACACGAGTTTAGCTACATTCTAACATACATGGGTTAGGTTAAACAATAAATAAAACACGTGTTTAGCTACATTCTAACATACATGGGTTAGGTTACACAGTTTATCAAACACGTGTTTAGCTACACTCTAACATACATGGGTTAGGTAACACAGTATATCAAACACGTGTTTAGCTACACTCAAACATACATGGGTTAGGTTACTCAGTATATCAAACACGTGTTTAGCTACATTCTAACATACATGGGTTAGGTTAAACAATAAATAAAACACGTGTTTAGCTACATTCTAACATACATGAGTTAGGTTACACAATATATCAAACACGTGTTTAGCTACATTCTAACAAACATGAGTTAGGTTACACAGTATATCAAACACGCGTTTAGCTACATGCTAACATAAATGGGTTTTGCACTGTATATCAAACACGTGTTTAGCTACATACACAGTATATCAAACACGTGTTTAGCTACACTCTAACATACATGGGTTAGGTAACACAGTATATCAAACACGTGTTTAGCTAAACTCTAACATACATGGGTTAGGTTACACAGTAAGCTACACAGTATATGAAACACGTGTTTAGCTACACTCTAACAAACACGTGTTTAGCTACACAGTATATGAAACACGTGTTTAGCTACACTCTAACATACATGGGTTAGGTTACACAGTATATCAAACAAGCGTTTAGCTACATGCTAACATAAATGGGTTTTGCACTGTATATCAAACACGTGTTTAGCTACATTCTAACAAACACGTGTTTAGCTACACTCTAACAAACGCGTGTTTAGCTACACAGGATATGAAACACGTGTTTAGCTACACTGTAACAAACACGTGTTTAGCTACAGTTGTGGGACCGCACAACGCACCAAAAATGGCGTGCGCACACCGTGGATACATCGCTCACACACCGTCCGCACATCGTCCACACACATGGTGTGCACAACTGTGCGATTTAGCAATCGTGCGCCCCGTTGTGCGCTTTGATATCATTTGTAGATCAAAATTACGAAATGACAAAAATACGGAAGGCCTGTATGCGATAATGTACACTGTGTATATACATCATGTATCTGTAATTTCTCATCACAATAATCAAGATTATACAATTTCACAATGCGTGTTACGCAGTATTACAGCGACCGTTAGGCTGTCAAGAATGGGTTTGGCTCCAAGGTAACAAGATTTCAAGATTTCAAGATTTTTTTATTACGCTCTGACACACAAAGTGTGTAACAAGAGGTCAAACAAAATGACATCAATCAAAATAAAACATAACAGAACAGGTAAATAACAATTTGATGAGTGTCCGGAGTTTTAACTGACCAGTGCCTGACACACAGAGCTGATATGCGATACCGTTTGACCGTAATGAATAGTATTTGTTATTTGCATTCGTTTGCCTATAGCTCCCCTTCACCTGGATTTTCAAACCCACGGCCTTACCCAACGAGTTACGTAAGTGCCCCAGGCGGGGAGAAAACTACGGTCCAGGTACATGTACAAAGTGGTTATGTTTACCTGTATACGGGATTGTGTTGTAATTTTACATGTGTCGATTAAGTTTGTTTAAAAACACAGAAAACACAATTTCTAAATATAAGAATGTATAGACAGAAAGATAAGTTTATAGATGTTGCTAGAATATAGAAACATACGTAAACATCAAGTTTATATGTTTAAATATGAAACCGTATAAATTGTTAAGGCATTCCTCAATTTACACCAACCACGATTGTTATCGCACAAGGTCCGTCCATCGTGCGCACAGATGTGCGCAAGCAATGATCGTCCAGCTTTTTATCGTTCGCCCATCGTGCACACACTGTTTACACACCGTGCACACATCGTGCGCACACCGCACATCGTGTAACGTTGTGCGATCCCACAACTGTACATTCTAACATATATGGGTTAGGTTAAACAGTATATCAAACACGTGTTTAGCTACACTCTAACATACATGAGTTAGGTTACAGTGTATCAAACACGTGTTTAGCTACACTCTAACATACATGGGTTAGGTTACAGTGTATCAAACAGGTGTTTAGCTAAATTCTAACATACATGTATATGGGTTAGGTTACACAGTACTAGTATATCAAACACGTGTTTAGCTACATTCTAACATACATGGGTTATGTTACACAGTATATCAAACACGTGTTTAGCTACATTCTAACATGCATGGGTTAGGTTACACAGTATATCAAACACGTGTTTAGCTACATTCTAGCATACATGAGTTAGGTTACACAGTTTATCAAACACGTGTTTAGCTACATGCTAACATAAATGGGTTTTGCACTGTATATCAAACACGTGTTTAGCTACATTCTAGCATGCATGGGTTAGGTTACACAGTATATCAAACACGTGCTTAGCTACACTCTAACATACATGGGTTAGGTTACAGTGTATCAAACAGGTGTTTAGCTAAATTCTACCATACATGTATATGGGTTAGGTTACACAGTACTAGTATATCAAACACGTGTTTAGCTACATTCTAACATACATGACTTTTTTACAGTATATCAAACACGTGTTTAGCTACATTCTAACATACATGGGTTAGGTTACACAGTATATCAAACACGTGTTTAGCTACATTCTAACATACATGGGTTAGGTTACACAGTATATCAAACACGTGTTTAGCTACACTCTAACAAACACGTGTTTAGCTACACTCTAACAAACACGTGTTTAGTTACACTCTGACAAACACGTGTTTAGCTACACTCTAACAAACAGGTGTTTAGCTACACTCTAACAAACACGTGTTTAGCTACACTCTAACAAACACGTGTTCAGCTACACTCTTACAAACACGTGTTTAGCTACACTCTAACAAACACGTGTTTAGCTACACTCTTAAGGATGAACACCTCTGTATTAATGCAAATAAAATATGTTTGTGTGGGTTTTTTTTGGCTTTGATCTTTCAAAGATACCAATTTAACTTGATATTAATTCAATATTTCCCAAGTTTGTTATAAAATATGCATGAATGTTTGCAGAATTGTTGAGAATAGTCATTTCTTTTAACTTATCGAAGTAAAATTTCTTAATCCTGTATTTTTTTTATCTCAGAAAAGCGATCTAAGTTACCCCTACCCTTATATTTTAATGAAAAAAAACTCATTTGTTTATCTGCTATTAAACCTTTTTTAATACTTCATGAATAAAAAAGAGCTGTGTTGTTCTTTCTAAAACAGACACAAAAAGGGGGTCCGTGTGCTTCATTTTTGTCTCATAATTGTATGTTTTTATTTTCACCCTTTTTGAGTCATAAATCAAAGTGCTTCTGTTACACTAAACATGTAAAAATAATACCAATCATATACTGTATAATTTTCCAATTTGTTCGACATCATTGTCATCATATTGTACATAACAAAGCTATACAGCAAAGATGAACTTGCTACAATTACAAATGGCGACACAATGACGATTTAAGTGATCAATCGAGTGTCAAAATAGGTGAAATTTTTGGTCTTTCGTGAAATCTAAGAAATACATATTTTCAAAATAGCCGCCCAAATTAGTCAATTTCTAAAATTCTTGTAAAAAAAAGTTTTACAAACAAGAGACATATATTTTTTGACGCTTTTTTCCAGATGTGTGTTTGCTATTAAAATTGATCAAAACTTATTTGATATTTCACAAACCTGTTACACAAGATCAAAACGAGACTTGAACGTGATTGAAACCTCTGACGAGTACAACCTTAATATATATGTGTTTAGTTACACAGCATATCAAACACGTGTTTAGCTACACGCTCTAACATATGTGTGTTTAGTTACATTATAGCATATATGGGCTAAATTCAACTTCCAACACGAATAGTAAAACCTTAACATACATGTATATGTGTTTAGTTACACAGCATATCAAACACGTGTTTAGCTACACGCTCTAACATATGTGTTTTAAGTTACACATTATATATGTATCAAATAGGTGTTTAGTTACATTATAGCGTATATGGGTTAAATTAAACTTCCAACACGAATAGTAAAACCTTAACATATATGTGTTTAGTTACACAGCATATCAAACACGTGTTTAGCTACACGCTCTAACATATGTGTGTTTAGTTACACATTATATATGTATCAAATAAGTGTTCAGTTACATTATAGCATATATGGGTTAAATTAAACTTCCAACACAAATATGTGTTTAGTTACAAGCACTAATATACGTATATGTTTGTACACAGTATAGCGTATATGGGTTAAGTTCATCAAACACGTGTTTAGCTACACGCTCTAACATATATGTGTTTAGTTACACTTTATATCAAACACGTGTTTAGCTACATACTCGAGATATGCATGTACATGGGTTTAGTTTCTCACAAAAATACACGTGTTTAGCTACAAACTCAAGACATACACGTGTTCAGTTTTACAATCAAACATGTACATGTTTAGTTATGCAACCCAACAGGCATGCGTTTAGTCACACAACCTATAACTTGCCAATGCTAGTTACACAACCCAGCATACACATGTTTAACTACACACAAAACAAACACCTGTTTATCTTAACACACGTAGATACCCATGTATGCTGTAGCGTACATTTGCCTACGTGTTCATTCCCTGTAAAACGACATGAAGAAACGGAACCAGAATATGCGTGCGCATCTCATTCGCGAAGAAACAACAAAATACTGTCTGAATAGGTATGGGTTCATGCTGCGGAAAATGACAGCGGACGCTCGCCACCAGCTAGAACTACATGTAATTACATTTTAGTCTGAAAAATTGGATTCCATCAGCTAACTTGCAAAATGGCAGACTGGATTGCCCGCCGTACTATTTTCTGTTGTTAAGGTTACACAATATTGCTTCGAAAATACAAAAAACTGTCTAGTATCATAGACCGCGCAGCATTCTTAAGCAAAACTCCCATCCTTGCTCTGTGCATCTATTGTGTGCAGAACTAAGGTAGAAAAGGTTGTCAGAGTAAACAATTCGCTTTGTACCATCAGTAAAATAACTATTGACTACAAAACACCTATAAACAGGGTAGCAACAAGATATATTTGGATTGTGACAAATTCAGAGAACGGAGCAAGAAGAGCCAGGATGGATCGAAGAACTTCAAGGTCCCACATTATACAAATGCTTCCCTATGATGTCTGTCAAAACTACCATGTGTTCCCGCGCTACTGTATAGATTGATCACCTTCAGCTCCTTCTGAGCTTTACTGAACGAAACATTGACAAGCATAACATGGAAAACTCAGTAATAAAACTACTAAAAGTTGGAACTTTACATTTGAAAGGGTAGAAAAAAATAATGACCTCACTTTTTTACTAGTTTTGCGAACTTTCTGTAAACCGAATTACTTCTTATTTATGTCTGAAGTGTAATAGGATACATATTAGCTGAGCATTTACTTTCATGCTGCAGTTGGCTATTGACGTCATTATCATGTTGATTCCGGCATGGGCCGGACAAACTCTAGACTGTTTTGGCCATCTAATTGCCGACAGAAAATAAAGTTTTAAAGAAAATCATCAGATACGGTCGTGTTTTCACATTTCGTATTCTTCTACAAAAGGTATGGGTTTTTTTATTATTTGAAATTGAATATATGCAAATGATTTTCAACAAATGCCACTTTGTCACGAGCGATTTAAATATAAATCGGTCGAATATTTCCTGGTCTCCCCTACTCTCATGTTGCAGGCAATACTCAGGTTGACTTGCGACAAAGCTACCTTTGTTAACTGAAACTTAACTCAACAGCATCCATTTTGTTTTGTTAGTGTTCCTAAGACATTTTTATCAATACATTACGTCATCAACATAATGGCCAGTCAATCAAAATTGAAATATGATTGTCTGCTACTGGTCTTAGTATAGCGAAGAGCTTTCCTGGCGGAAATACCGAAACTAAGGCAAGAACACGTTTAGGAGCATCAAAGAGTGCAGTCTAGCGGAAGGAATTGGTATCAAGGCAGGTAATCTTATAACAAAGGAAAAAGCAGAATAAATAATCCCTGTAAAGCACATTGAAAATAGGGCATAGCTTTGATGTCAAACGTGACGTTGTTAAAATATCGAACCAAGGATAACGCTACAAAATCCCGAACATTTTTGTCATAGTTACATTTTATCTACATCGTTTAAAGTACAATTTACCAGTTCAAGTAGAAAATGGTGTATTTTCCTCTTGAATACCATACATATTTCAAGCCTTTACAGAATACACTATTAAAAGATGTGTATTAGTTATAAAAACGTGGTAATATAAGTGTAGCATAATTGTTTGTCAATTGAATACACTGTGGCAATAATTTATGAGTACATTTTTACTTCAGTGATGACCAAATGTCGTACATGTATATACATTAATTAAACTAAAACAAGTATTTCCACACAATTATCCCTGTAGCGTGTTTCAATATGATATCGTCATAATGATATTGCAAATTTACAAAAATTAAAGGTTCGTCACAAAACAAACTGAACTTCAGGTGAGTTTTAAATTGGCAACTGCAAGTCAGTGTTGAATTGCCAATACAGCAAATAAGTTAACATGGTATCAAAGATACATTAGTAGCCGATGTGTATTGGGCGGTCAAAGACTTTCTCATGTGTGCTGTAGTGCTTTTACGTAAAACATACAATTGTACATTACATGCATGATTTATTCATATCCCTAAAACATTCTTATGACTATTACGAATATATGTTCCATTCGCTTCCTAAATAATGGCGCACAGAAAAATGTCGAGGACGGAATAATGACGTCATGTTTCCATAGCGAAAAACGAAATAAAATATAAGGAAATCATTTTTGTTTCTAATTCGTCCATTTCATCCAATGAGTTCAAACCTAAAATATGAACCACATCATACATGTATGTGTATTAGATCAAGTAAAATCCTGTATCGATTTAGTCATAGTAAACAGGTACAGTGTAATAAGTGGGTAGATTGTACACTGAATGTATCGGTGATATTCACAAAACACGTGATGATGTCAGATAGTATCCAATGTGTGTACACACGTTATTACCGACACTGCACATTGTCACGTGATCTCGAGGTAGGTACACATCATCCCAATCAGAATGTCGCTTTTAGAAATACCTGCCAATACACGAGATAATAAGGAATGGTAGTGTTAGGCGACTGGATCTGACGGAAGTCCTCGGAGAATTATTACCAACATTACAGTTCGGCTCCTGGCAGCAGGAAGTACACATGATCTGGGTCACCCCGAATCCTTTCGCGCGGCAGCCATACCAACATTCCTTTGCACATGAACGCTTGATACTTATGGTCATCTTCTTCACTGTGATCCGCTCCACCTGGCGGGGGAAATAATCAAATAATTATCTGAGCAATCGTTTGCATTTATGTGAAGTTAATTATCAATATTTGAATATGATAGCACAAACAAACATTTGGTTATCTTCGCATGCCTTCATTTATTGAAGATAGGGATAAACTTGATACTAGAACACGAAATGGATTCGTTGTAGGCTGACTCTGATGGTGACAAAATAGTGATCATGGCTGACCTTTCAACCTGCAAGTGAAACGCATGGTCGAACACAATTGGAATTCAACACATGGATGTCATGGGCATCAGAAATTACACAGACACACAAAGGGTGTAGTAAGTTACATCAGATATAACATAGACAAACAAAGGGTGTAGTAAGTTACATCAGACATAACACAGACAACACAAAGGGTGAAGTAAGTTACCTCAAATATAACACAGACAAACAAAGGGTGAAGTAAGTTATATCAAACATAACACAGACACACAAAGGGTGTAGTAAGTTGCATCAGAAATAACATAGACAAACAAAGGGAGTAGTAAGTTACATCAGAAATAACACAGACAAACAAAGGGTGAAGTAAGTTATATCAAACATAACACAGACACACAAACGGTGTAGTAAGTTACCTCAAATATAACCCAGACAAACAAAGGGTGTAGTAAGTTACACCAGACATAACACAGACAACACAAAGGGTGAAGTAAGTTACCTCAAATATAACACAGACAACCAAAGGGTGTAGTAAGTAACATCAGACGTAACACAGACAAACAAAGGGTGAAGTAAGTTATATCAGACATAACACAGACAAACAAAGGGGGAAGGAACTAACATCAGACATAACACAGACAAACAAAGGGTGAAGTAATTAACATCAGACATAACACAGACAAACAAAGGGTGTGGGAAGAATCACGAGACATTGCATAGATTACCCAAAGGAGTGTTCAGTGACACACACCACTACACTGATTACACACAACGGAGTGGTCAGTGACACCAGCCAGCACACTGGATACACACAACGGAGTGGTCAGTGACACCAGCCAGCACACTGGATACACACAAGGGAGTGGCCAGTGACACCGGTCATCACACCGAATACACACAAATGAGTGGTCATTGACACCTGTCATTACATTTATTACACAACTGAATTGTCAGTGACACCGGTCATTTTACTGATTACATAACGGAATTGTCAGTGACACAAGACATCACACTTAATACCCACAACGGAATGGTCAGTGAGACCTGGCATTACACTGGTTACACAACGGAATGGTCAGTGACACCGTACATTTCACTGTTTACACACAACGGAATGGTCAGTGACACCGGACATAATACTAGATGCACAACGGAATGGTCAGTGATACCGGACATTTTACTGAATACATAACGGAATTGTCAGTGACACCAGACATCACACTTAATACACACAACGGAATGGTCAGTAAAACAAGACATCACACTGAATACACACAAGGTAGTGGTCAGTGACACAGTGCATCACACTGAATACACACAAGGAAATGGTCAGTGAGACCTGGCATTACACTGGTTACACAACGGAATGGTCAGTGACACCGTACATTTCACTGTTTACACACAACGGAATGGTCAGTGACACCGGACATAATACTAGATGCACAACGGAATGGTCAGTGATACCGGACATTTTACTGAATACATAACGGAATTGTCAGTGACACCAGACATCACACTTAATACACACAACGGAATGGTCAGTAAAACAAGACATCACACTGAATATACACAAGGGAGTGGTCAGTGACACAGTGCATCACACTGAATACACACAAGGAAATGGTCAGTGAGACCTGGCATTACACTGCTTACACAACGGAATGGTCAGTGACACCGGATATCACACTTAATACACACAACGGAATGGTCAGTGAGACCTGGCATTACACTGGTTACACAACGGAATGGTCAGTGACACCATACATTTCACTGTTTACACACAACGGAATGGTCAGTGACACCGGACATCACACTGATTATACACAAGGGAGTGGTCAGGGACACCGGACATCACACTGATTACACACAACGGAATGGTCAGTGACACCGGACATCACACTGATTACACACAACGGAATGGTCAGGGACACTGGACATCACACTGGTTACACACAAGGGAATGGTCAGTGACACCGGACATTTCACTGGTTACACACAACGAAATGGTCAGTGACACCGGACATTACACTAGTTACACAACGGAATGGTCCATGAAACCGGACATTTCATTGGTTACACAACGGAATGATCAGTGACACCGGAAATTACACTGGTTACACACAACAGAATGGCCAGTGAAACCGGACATAACACTGGTTACACACAACAGAATGGTCAGTGAAACCGGACATTACACTGATTACACAACAGAATGGTCAGTGACACCAGACATTACACATATAACACAATGGTCAGTGAAAACGGACATTACACTGGTTACAAAACAGAATGATCAGTGACACCGGAAATTACACTAGTTACACACAACAGAATAGTCAGTGACACCAGACATTACACATATAACACAATGGACAGTGAAACCGGACATTAAACTGGTTACACAATGGAATGGTCAGTGAAACCGGACATTAAACTGGTTACACAATGGAATGGTCAGTGAAACTGGCCATTACACTGGTTACAAAACAGAATGGTCAGTGACACCGTACATTTCACTGTTTACACACAACAGAATGGTCAGTGACACCAGACATTACACATATAACACAACGGAATGGTCAGTGACACTGGACATTACACTGGTTACACACAACAGAATAGTCAGTGACACCAGACAGTACACATATAACACACAAGGGAGTGGTCAATGACACCGGATATTACATTAATTACACGCAGGGGAGTTAGTTGGAGTGCGATCCTGTTAGCGGATGTAAGATTTAGATCACGGAAACACGTACAAATTAAATATAAACTGAAAACGTCAATTTAGGTAAGTGTGTGTTAAAGAACCAATTAGAATAGCTAATGACGCATCAAAATAACTAGACTAAAGTTCGGTATGTATTTAAACAGAACCAGGAACACCTCCGTTTATGTTTGTGTTGGCTTTTGTAACAACACACAATATATCAGTAAGATGGTTGCAGTCACTAAACAAACCTAGGAAAGGATAGCAACACAGTGGGGAAAATCCAATAATAATCTCGCAATGATTGCATATGGTAATATTGAAGAGATCTCAAAACACATTTCAGGGTACATACAAATGTAATACGTCCCTCTTCGCATAGGACACAGACATGCTCCTTAGATGCCCCATATAACAAAGCTTTTCAAAACAAAACAAAACAAAACCCTCAAATTCAGGACAGGACAAAGCCCTTAAATAAAAGACGAAACAAATTCTTAATGTAAAGGAAGGAAAAATCCTTGAATTGAAGCGAAAACAAACCCTTAAAACAGTTATGGTATTTATTTACATGTATGCAGATGTGTTAGTTATAGAAGATATACAGGTGTGTATATAGTTATAGTATATATACAGGTGTGTATAGGTATAGTATATATACAGGTGTGTGTATAGTTATAGAAGATATACAGGTGAGTATAGTTATAGTATATATACAGGTGTGTGTATAGTCAAAGTAGATATACAGGTGTGTGTATAGTTATAGTAGATATACAGGTGTGTATAGGTATAGTATATATACAGGTGTGTGTATAGTCAAAGTAGATATACCGGTGTGTATACAAATGTAGTTATAGAAGATATACAGGTGTGTAAAGTTATAGTAGCTATACATGTGTGTATATTTATAGAAGATAAACAGGTGGGTATAGGTATAGAAGATATATAGGTGTGTGTATATTTATAGAAGATATACAGGTGTGTATAGTTATAGTAGATATATAGGTGTGTGTATATCTATAGAAGATATACATGTGTGTATAGTTATAGTATATATACAGGTGTGTATAGTTATAGTAGATATACAGGTGTGTATAGGTATAGTATATATATAGGTATGTATAGTTATAGAAGATATACAGGTGTGTGTATAGTTATAGTAGATATACAGGTGTGTATAGTTATAGTAGATATACAGGTGTGTGTATAGTTATAGTAGATATACAGGTGTGTATAGGTATAGTATATATATAGGTGTGTATAGTTATAGAAGATATACAAGTGTGTATAGGTATAGTAGATATACAGGTGTGTATAGTTATAGTAGATATACAGGTGTGTATAGGTATAGTATATATACAGGTGTGTATAGTTATAG
>NW_018407607.1:31684-31911 GCF_002113885.1 Mizuhopecten yessoensis
TATAGAAGATATACAGGTGTGTATAGTTATAGTAGATATACAGGTGTGTAGAGTTATAGAATATATACAGGTGTGTGTATAGTTATAGTATATATACAGGTGTGTATAGTTATAGTAGATATACAGGTGTGTGTATAGTTATAGTATATATACAGGTGTGTATAGTTATAGTATATATACAGGTGTGTATTGTTATAGTATATATACAGGTGTGTATAGTTATAGTA
>NW_018407607.1:32253-39800 GCF_002113885.1 Mizuhopecten yessoensis
AAATGGCTAAGATACTGTATAAATCTGCAAAATAAATCTGACAACGGCTGTTGGTCACACACACTGACATGAAGCAGCAGGCAGGCGAGATAGCAGACCAACTGTGCAGTAATGAATCATTAGGTCAAATGCCCCCTGGAAGGAAAACGAGCGGATGGCAACCGCCTATCGTTCGTTCATACCTCGAGGGTAGCGGGTTTGTAGATTGGTGATCCAAAACCGTTCTCTCGTACGTCGTCTCGTTTCATCCCATGTAGGGCAATGATCTATGGCAACAACCTGCATGTCTTTCCAACTATGGCTAGGCATATTAAAATGCCTTGCCACAGGGAAGTCTGGTTTGTTCTGCTTGATGGAGCAGCGGTGGTTGTTGATCCTGACATTGAGCTGGGTGCAGGTCTCGCCCACGTACTGTAACTTGCATTTAATGCAGGTAATAAGGTACACCACATTGACTGATGTACATGTCAGCGTTTGTAGTATGTGATACACTTTGCCGTTGATTGTACATTAAAATGTATCTGTGGAGCGCGTGTATGGACACAGTTTGCACACCTTTTTGTTACAGGTATTTAAAGAGCCTTTCGCCGCAGCAGGGTTTGGTGTAGGTAGCTTGCTGCTTACCACAAGATATCTAATGTGTTTAGGTCTACGATATGCCAGTATAGGACCATTCGATGATGCGCAAGTGCTTTTTCAAGATAGAAGCAGCAGTCAGGCGAGATAGCAGACCAACTGTGCAATAATGAATCATTAGGTCAAATGCCCCCTGGAAGGAAAACGAGCGGTGTATACTATACCTATACAGGTATGTATAGGTATAGTATATATACATGTGTGTATAGTTATAGTAGATATACAGGTGTGTATAGGTACTTTCAATATATAGATGTGGTGTGTATAGGTACTTTCAATATATAGATGTGGTGAGTACAGTTTTAGTAGAAATACAGGAATGTACAGTTACTTTCAATATATTGATGTGGTGTTCATAGTTTTAGTAGATAACCTGGTGCATAAGTCGTATTTCTATTTAACCAGGCGTGATGTCGCTGAACGTATAGAAGCAACAGTTATAATAGATGCAGGCTTTGCAAGGCTTGGTCCCGTATTTCATAAACGAGCAACTGTGGTCCAACCATTTGGATTGCGATAAACGAAAACTGCCTTGAAAGTTAAAATCATATAAACATCCTTATTTACTATGTGACACAAGAACGATGTACTTTTCAGCTGTTTCTCTGATTGTTGAATATGTTAACTCTTTTTTTGCTGTATATCATTGCCCTTTGAGTTGTTTCATCAATTATATAGAGCGTTTTTTGTGAATGTTATTTATGATCATTGTTGCTATTATTTACCAGATAAATGACATTGAAGGCCAATATTCTGAATCACGTATCCAACTTGTTATGTCGTGTCATGACTAGCAAGGACAGTGTAGTACCGGTGTTCTAGACGCCGTTGTGTGGTTGTAGTTTCAATATTAAAGATAAAGAGGAGAACATTACCAGACAGTACTCCTCGCTGACCAGACATGTCTTGTTGTCCACTAGGTCCAGTCTGACCTGACAATCTGTGTACGGGTCCCACACATCAGTAAATGTATCTTCACAGTCATAGCAGGCAAGGTTCTGTGACGTCACATCTCCTGAAACATGCAGTGCCAAAACACTCTTTGTATGTTTTTTGCTACAGGTCAATTAGTGTAAAATTTAGAAATGAAAATTGTATTAGTTTTCATGTTATCTCTAATCCCTGTTATACATCTCTCATGCAAATACATATGAAATGATGTCAGAAAATAACATCTTGTAACCGATTAATTTCTACTGAAAAAACGTATCTTCAGCACAATTGTCTCCAAGACACAACAATCAGTGTCTGTACAGATTGGTACACCTGTATCCCAGACACAACAATCAATATATGTACATATTGGTACACCTGTAACCCAGACACAACAATCAATATATGTACATATTGGTACACCTGTAACCCAGACACAACAATCAATATATGTACATATTGGTACACCTGTATCCCAAACACAACAACCAGTGTCTGTACAGATTGGTACAACTGTATCTCAGACACAACAACCAGTGTCTGTACAGATTGGTACACCTGTATTACAGACACAACAATCAATGTCTGTACAGATTGGTACACCTGTATCCCAGACACAACAATCAGTGTCTGTACAGATTGGTACAACTGTATCCCAGACACAACAACCAGTGTCTGTACAGATTGGGACAACTGTATCCCAGAAACAACAACCAGTGTCTGTACAGATTGGTACAACTGTATCTCAGACACAACAACCAGTGTCTGTAGAGATTGGTACAACTGTATCTCAGACACAACAACCAGTGTCTGTAGAGATTGGTACACCTGTATCTCAGACACAACAATCAATATATGTACATATTGGTACACCTGTATCCCAAACACAACAACCAGTGTCTGTACAGAATGGTACACCTGTATCCCAGACACAACAATCAATATATGTACATATTGGTACACCTGTATCCCAAACACAATAACCAGTGTCTGTACAGATTGGTACACCTGTATCTCAGTCACAACAACCAGTGTCTGTACATATTGGTACACCTGTATCTCAGACACAGCAATCAGTGTCTGTACATATTGGTACACCTGAATCCCAGACACAACAATCAGTGTCTGTACAGGTTGGTACACCTGTATCCCAGACACAACAATCAGGGTCTGTACAGATTGGTACACCTGTATCCCAGACACAGCAATCAGTGTCTGTACAGATTGGTACAACTGTATCCCAGACACAACAATCAATATATGTACATATTGGTACACCTGTATCCCAAACACAACAACCAGTGTCTGTACAGAATGGTACACCTGTATCCCAGACACAACAATCAATATATGTACATATTGGTACACCTGTATCCCAAACACAACAACCAGTGTCTGTACAGATTGGTACAACTGTATCCCAGAAACAACAACCAGTGTCTGTAAAGATTGGTACACCTGTATCTCAGACACAACAACCAGTGTCTGTACAGATTGGGACAACTGTATCCCAGACACAGCAATCAGTGTCTGTACAGATTAGTACACCTGTATCTCAGACACAACAACCATTGTCTGTACAGATTGGTACAACTGTATCCCAGAAACAACAACCAGTGTCTGTACATATTGGTACACATGTATCCCAGACACAACAATCAGGGTCTGTACAGATTGGTACAACTGTATCCCAGAAACAACAACCAGTGTCTGTACAGATTGGTATAACAGTATCTCAAACAGAACAATCAGTGTCTGTACAGATTGGTACAACTGTATCCCAGACACAGCAATCAGTGTCTGTACAGATTGGTACAACTGTGTCCCAGAAGTTCTATCGGAAAATCCATAAATAACATGCATAAATTTATGCGATCATAAAAACAGTTATTTTATCTTTAGCGTTCAAGTAACAAAAGTATCGATAATTGTGTAATATGTGGTTATATGACCGTGAACGGCAGTCCGTGCTCGTTATTGATTTTGTCTAACAGAACAGATAGGGCTGGGATGAGGGGCAACGCAGGGTAGAATATAGGACTGGGGCTGGGACGAGGATTGGGCCGAGTGGGAACATATGATCTGGTGATTTGGTGTCTGTTTGTGAAAAGTGAATCCTGATCACAAGGTTTTTAAATTTTAGATTCAATTCATATACAGTGTTTAGCTTCAATTTAAAAACAAAGAAGAATATAATCAATATCACTGCTAGGCAGATTTTAAGAGTCACTCGGACTGATTCAAATTTTAACAGAAGCTACCCACACCAGAAGACATAATATTACAAAGAGAAATGGCTGTGTCATTTACCAAATGATATCGGTGGTGGATGATCGTCAAAGTAATTCAAAGGAAATTAATCTGGTGGTGTGGATGACACTAATATGTGGTTACTGTAACAAGATCCTGAAAGGAAGGAGTTCCGCTTCCAAAAATATTACGAAGTTTCCGTACATCACTGAGTCAGTGTGACTAAGGTGGAGCTGCTGATCTTGTTGAAGCATAATCTCCAGTACCCCCGTTTTCTGCATAGAAGACGACTGCTATGAGACCAAATGCTCCCCTGTACACTGAGGAGTTTTACAAAGAAAGGCAGTTAACGGTAGCGAATGGCTAAATTTGCCATCCTACAGCCAAGAAGGAGTAACGTTCAGATAAGATAACATCATCCAACCAGCTGTCTATCAAAAATCAGCACCTTTTGACAAAATAATGCGTTTGTGACATCTACGGCGTATGCCCCTGTCTGATGGTGGCACAGCTCTCACTAACATCCCAGGACGTGTTGCGCCAGATTTACACAAAACCTTGTTAGCTGAATCCGATTTCACATGCCTACTGAAGTAATGTCCTGCGTCAGAGCTTCTTTTGATAATGTCAATAAGGAACAATCAGTGGCTGAGTCAAAGGTTCCAATGTGTTCCAAACAAGCTAATGTTAGATTACTGGTGAAGAAGCCTGGAATGGGCATGGAGAAGAGCAGCATTTGACGTCATTGCCGTTTACCATAGCAAGAGCAGAGGATAAAATGCCGCCCTCCAGTTAAAGTTATAACGCTCATAGGAACAAGCTTACGAGGAACCATTGGAGTGAGCAACTCGGCCACTTCTAGACCGATTACTCCGAAGACGGTCGGCAACCCTTCTCCGCAAGAATCCTGGCATAGCGCACGCATACCAGGAACGATATGGGCGGCATCGGCCTTTACATTCCCGAACACTTCTGTCGATCTGGACTCAACAGAAGAGGGACTACCTGATTATGGAGTTTTCGACCGTGAAATCATGTGATGACCTTTCAGCAAAGACGATAAGTATTGGTTCTCTTTATGCTGGGAAGATGAAGATTCACAATGTTTTAAAAATGATTGTGTGTGTGTATCATCAACAGTTCTTGCAATTTATAGAGGCAAACTTATGATGGACAGATATTGTAATCTGGAACAAATACAACATGAACGTGGAAATGATACAACAAGTCCTCTGGCACTTAGTAAACTCCAGGCGATGACTGTATTACCTGATTTGCTAAGATTGAAGCAGATAATAATATATAAGAGATATACAACAAGGTTTGTCAAATGTAGAGGTAAACTATCCATTTTTACCAATTAATATAGAAATGTTTTTGAAAAACAAAAAGGGGATAAGAGATTTGTATAGCTTATTTTGAAAAAATGATACTATTTCAACAGGTAAACAAAAATGGGATGATATATTTCAATTTGATGATGAAGTTTGGAAAAAAATATATAAAATGCCATTTAAAATTACGAAAAAAAACAAATTACAGTGGTTCCAGTACAGAATTAATCAGCACATTTTGACAACTATTGCATATTTATTTAAGACAGGAATAGTAGATAGCCCTTACTGTGAACTGTGTAAACTAGAAATAGAGACAATAGAGCATGTATTATGGGAATGTGACAAAGTACAAAATCTTTTACAAAATTTTAATCCTTATTAGATGCATTGATTACTCCATTTGATTATAATAAACAAGCATTTCTTTTTGGTTTTTATCACTATAATGGACTTAATAAAAGTGACAATAGTATTATTTTAATAATAAAACAGTATATATACAAGGCAAGAAGTCTTAAAGTGCCTTTATCTATACAAGGAATTAAAAGTTCAATAAAAGAACATTACAGTATTCAAAAATATATTGCAAATAGTAAAGACGAAATATATCTCATTAACTTCCAGAATGAGTGGAAAAAATGGAAGTCAATGTATTATCTTAATTACTTAGCTACTGATACCTATATATTACTTTAAATTGGTTTGTTTAATACTGGTACCTCTCCTCTTGTCTGTCTGTCTGTCTGTCTGTCCATTTACCTATCTTTATTTCCTCTATTTCTTTGTTTTCTTGTTTCTCTTATCTGATTTTCCTTCCTTTATAATATAACATTACAAAAAATTAAAATACCACTTACAAAAAGAGCAATATTAATTAGTATGAAAGTATGTGTGAAAGTGGAATTACGTATTATGTATAATGAAATGTATATGTTATTGTAATGTGAAAAATACTTAGAAAAAAGAAAAAAGAAATATATATATATATATATTATAAGAGATAAAAATATCACTGATCATCAGATTAAATGTCTCTCCTCACTGGTCAGTCGTGTGTATTGGATCAGATCTAATATACGACTTGTACGACTTCTGATAAATACAAACCTTATCTGTCCTAGCCAATTTCGTCATCTCAGTGAGCCGGAAATAAGGTGCGGATCGATACAGACACCCTGGGGTTACATAGATACCCGGATATTAACGGGCCAGATCGATACAGACACCCTGGGGTTACATAGATACCCGGATATTAACGGGCCAGATCAATACAGAAACCATGGGGCTACATAGATACCCGGATATTAATGGGCCAAATCAATATAATAGTGCCCAGTCCGGATGGCCACATGTCAGCTGAAATTTCGCTTCATAAAGATAGTGTATATTTCAAGTAGGCACAACCCAAAACTGCACGGCTTACTTTTCAAAGGTAAAGTAGGAACACTCCAAAACGACACACGGAACAATAAAAAACAAACAATAAAAGAAAACCATACAAAGACGATTCAAAACCACATTGCGTTAATTCAAAAAACGCACAGGGAACAATAAAATTAAAACTGAAAACAACTAGAAAAAAACATACGAGGACAATCCAAAACAGCTCCTCGGGGACAATCCAAAACAACTCATCGGGAACAATCCAAAACAGCTTCTCAGGGACAATCCAAAACAACTTCTCGGGCACAATCCAAAACAACTCATCGGGAACAATACGAAACAACTTATCGGTAACAATCCAAAACAGCTTCTCAGGGACAATCCAAAACAACTCCTCGGGCACAATCCAAAACAACTCATCGGTAACAATACGAAACAACTCATCGGGAACAATCTAAACCAGCTCCTCGGGGACAATACGAAACAACTCATCGGGAACAATCTAAAACAACTCATCGGAAACAATCCAAAACAAATCATCGGTAACAATCCAAAACAACTCATCGGGAACAATCCAAACCAGCTCCTCGGGGACAATCCAAAACAACTCCTCGGGAACAATCTAAAACAACTCATCGGTAACAATCCAAAACAAATCATCGGTAACAATACGAAACAACTCATCGGGAACAATCGAAAACAACTCATCGGGAACAATCGAAAACAACTCATCGGGCACAATCCCTAACAACTCATCGGGCAAAATCCCAAACAGCTCATCAGGATCAATCCAAACCAGCTCATCAGGAACAATCCAAAACAACTCATCGGGCACAATCCAAAACAACTCATCGGGCACAATCCAAAACAACTCATCGGGAACAATACGAAACAACTCATCGGTAACAATCCAAAACAAATCATCGGGAACAATCGAAAACAACTCATCGGGCACAATCCAAAACAACTCATCGGGCACAATCCAAAACAACTCATCGGGAACAATCC
>NW_018407607.1:45790-66807 GCF_002113885.1 Mizuhopecten yessoensis
TTCCGAAACAGTTGTAAAATACCGCTTAAGGGTAACAATCTGTGTCTTAAGTGTTCCGGAACAGATGTAAAATACCACTAAAGGGTAACAATCTGTGTCTTAAGTGTTCTGAAACAGATGTAGAATACCGCTAAACGGCAACAATCTGTGTCTTAAGTGTTCCGAAACAGATGTAAAATACCGCTTAAGGGTAACAATCTGTGTCTTAAGTGTTCCGGAACAGATGTAAAATACCACTAAACGGTACCAATCTGTGTCCTTAGTGTTCCGAAACAGAGGTAAAATACCGCTTAAGGGTAACAATCCGTGTCTTAAGTATTCCGAAACAGTTGTAAAATACCGCTTAAGGGTAACAATCTGTGTCTTAAGTGTTCCGGAACAGATGTAAAATACCACTAAAGGGTAACAATCTGTGTCTTAAGTGTTCTGAAACAGATGTAGAATACCGCTAAACGGCAACAATCTGTGTCTTAAGTGTTCCGAAACAGATGTAAAATACCGCTTAAGGGTAACAATCTGTGTCTTAAGTGTTCCGAAACAGTTGTAAAATACCACTTAAGGGTAACAATCTGTGTCTTAAGTGTTCTGAAACAGATGTAGAATACCGCTAAACGGTAACAATCTATGACTTAAGTGTTCCGAAACAGAAGTAGAATACCGCTTAAGGGTAACAATCTGTGTGTTAAGTGTTCCGAAACAGATGTAAAATACCACTAAACGATACCAATCTGTGTCCTTAGTGTTCCGAAACAGAGGTAAAATACCGCTTAAGGGTAACAATCTGTGTCTTAAGTGTTCCGAAACAGATGTAGGATACCGCTAAACGGCAACAATCTGTGTCTTAAGTGTTCCGAAACAGTTGTAAAATACCACTTAAGGGTAACAATCTGTGTCTTAAGTGTTCCGAAACAGATGTAGAATACCGCTAAACGGTATCAATCGGTGTCCTGAGTGTTCCGAAACAGATGTAGAATACCGCTTAAGGGTAACAATCTGTGTCTTAAGTGTTCCGAAACAGATGTAGAATACCGCTAAACGGTAACAATCCGTGTCTTAAGTGTTCCGAAACAGATGTAGAATACCGCTAAACGGTAACAATCTATGACTTAAGTGTTCCGAAACAGATGTAGAATACCGCTTAAGCTTAACAATCTATGACTTAAGTGTTCCGAAACAGATGTAGAACACCGCTTAAGGGTAACAATCTATGACTTAAGTGTTCCGAAACAGATGTAGAATACCGCTTAAGGGTAACAATCTATGACTTAAGTGTTCCGAAACAGATGTAGAATACCGCTAAACGGTAACAATCTATGACTTAAGTGTTCCGAAACAGATGTAGAATACCGCTTAAGGGTAACAATCTATGACTTAAGTGTTCCGAAACAGATGTAGAATACCGCTAAACGGTAACAATCTATGACTTAAGTGTTCCGAAACAGATGTAGAATACCGCTTAAGGGTAACAATCTATGACTTAAGTGTTCCGAAACAGATGTAGAATACCGCTAAACGGTAACAATCTGTGTCTTAAGTGTTCCGAAACAGATGTAGAATACCGCTAAACGGTAACAATCTGTGTCTTAAGTGTTCCGAAACAGATGTAGAATACCGCTAAACGGTAACAATCTGTGTCTTAAGTGTTCCGAAACAGATGTAGAATACCGCTAAACGGTAACAATCTGTGTCTTAAGTGTTCCGAAACAGATGTAGAATACCGCTAAACGGTAACAATCTGTGTCTTAAGTGTTCCGAAACAGATGTAGAATACCGCTAAACGGTAACAATCTGTGTCTTAAGTGTTCCGAAACAGATGTAGAATACCGCTAAACGGTAACAATCTGTGTCTTAAGTGTTCCGAAACAGATGTAGAATACCGCTAAACGGTAACAATCTGTGTCTTAAGTGTTCCGAAACAGATGTAGAATACCGCTAAACGGTAACAATCTGTGTCTTAAGTGTTCCGAAACAGATGTAGAATACCGCTAAACGGTAACAATCTGTGTCTTAAGTGTTCCGAAACAGATGTAGAATACCGCTAAACGGTAACAATCTGTGTCTTAAGTGTTCCGAAACAGATGTAGAATACCGCTAAACGGTAACAATCTGTGTCTTAAGTGTTCCGAAACAGATGTAGAATACCGCTAAACGGTAACAATCTGTGTCTTAAGTGTTCCGAAACAGATGTAGAATACCGCTAAACGGTAACAATCTGTGTCTTAAGTGTTCCGAAACAGATGTAGAATACCGCTAAACGGTAACAATCTGTGTCTTAAGTGTTCCGAAACAGATGTAGAATACCGCTAAACGGTAACAATCTGTGTCTTAAGTGTTCCGAAACAGATGTAGAATACCGCTAAACGGTAACAATCTGTGTCTTAAGTGTTCCGAAACAGATGTAGAATACCGCTAAACGGTAACAATCTGTGTCTTAAGTGTTCCGAAACAGATGTAGAATACCGCTAAACGGTAACAATCTGTGTCTTAAGTGTTCCGAAACAGATGTAGAATACCGCTAAACGGTAACAATCTGTGTCTTAAGTGTTCCGAAACAGATGTAGAATACCGCTAAACGGTAACAATCTGTGTCTTAAGTGTTCCGAAACAGATGTAGAATACCGCTAAACGGTAACAATCGGTGTCTTAAGTGTTCCGAAACAGATGTAGAATACCGCTAAACGGTAACAATCGGTGTCTTAAGTGTTCCGAAACAGATGTAGAATACCGCTAAACGGTAACAATCTGTGTCTTAAGTGTTCCGAAACAGATGTAGAATACCGCTAAACGGTAACAATCCGTGTCTTAAGTGTTCCGAAACAGATGTAAAATACCGCTAAACGGTAACAAACCGTGTCTTAAGTGTTCCGGAACAGATGTAGAACACGGCTTTTCATTTTCATTGATTTTTTTTCTATAGAGTAACATAATTGTAATTCACTGGAACTATTTAATGTAAATTTTCGTTTGACAGCTGTCACCCAAACTAATTACCGTATTTTATTGCGTAAATGTACTTTACGACATCATAATACCTTGTTACAATAATTAGGACCTAGGCCCCGGATG
This sequence comes from Mizuhopecten yessoensis, assembly GCF_002113885.1. Taxonomy (NCBI): domain Eukaryota; kingdom Metazoa; phylum Mollusca; class Bivalvia; order Pectinida; family Pectinidae; genus Mizuhopecten; species Mizuhopecten yessoensis. The sequence goes on from NW_018407607.1 coordinate 48,857, forward strand.
TACAGATGTGTTTGGATACTGATTTCTGGAAAATCCATTAGAGAAAGTTATTGTCATAAACGTTTTTGGACCACATTCAACATCTCCAGAACGTTTACTTTTCAAATCATATACGAACGCCTTTAAAAATCAAACATAGCAAAAGTTAATAAATTTCCGTTAACATCACACTCGGGAAGCGAAACGTGTCAACGGTAAGAAATAAAATTGAATTAACTTTTATGTTTTTTACGTGCAGTAAAATATTCGAAAAATGTAGAAGCTGGAAGCCGATCAAGAGCACAATAAAGCGAAAGTATACATCGATGAAGCCTTAGACGTATGGAATGCGCTTAAGGAGGAACAAGGGTTTGTCCACCACTACGAGACTTTTACTTGACAGGTGAGAACAGAACGTTTACTCTGAAAACATGACCTCTGACCCAGTCGAGGATATTGTGACAGCTCGTGAATTCGGGTGTGAATAATTATGACGTAACATGGCCTCTTAGCCCTGCTTCGTTTCAGATAAGTAGCAGTCGTGAAAAGGCTTCACACGCCTATACTTGACACAAATATAAGTCATTGACATTTTGAATCCTTTCAAACCAATATACTTATAGTATTTAATGAATTTTACGACTGCAATTTTGACGCCAGTATTTCCGACAGATTGCGGCACAGTAACTTTAATCAAATGATTACTCCGAGATGACGGGTACTAGTTGAGAGTAGCTAGTCAACTCGTATCACCCGCAAGGGTATTGCCTGTAATAGTCTATTCATTACATGTGATAGACTTTTAAATACCTATCATATACAATGTATTACGAAATATTAGTATTACCACTCCATAGTTTACATCCACGTATACCGTTACACCGCGGAATGTATTTTCTCTATGGAAGTCCTTAATGTTTAACCATGATTTTAGGCACAAAAATACGTGGTTGACTGTTTGTCAGAACTAGCCTGATTGTAGATTTACCTGCGGACTAACAAGTGTACCCATCGCTGTCAGTTTGAGTAGTCAATATCTCTCCTCTGTATCTTTGTTTGTAGAAAAAAAAACAATTCTTTTTTATTTAATGATTTATAAGCATGCCATGTAATTGCCCGGTAGATAGACAATGTGTAGGTAAATATCTTTGTATTACACATTTATAATTAATCATTGGATCGAACAGTAAACCTAAAGCGTACATAATAGTGCGATGTTGACTTACCTATGAAGCACAGTGTCAGAACGACAATACAGAATAGAGAGGACAGGGGAGTCATAGTCCTCTGTCCGTCCTAGTTGTCCGTCCTAGTCCTCTGTCCGTCCTAAGCTGGGACGTCCGATATCAGGGCACATAGGTTCATCCCCTCCATTATAAGTGATCTTCGCCAACAGACGAAACAGCTACGATTGGACTGACTGGCCGTTTATTCAATAAACTACATTCACGTTTCTATGAACTTGGTATCCAAGGATTAAATTAAGAACTATTTCCCGTCCAAACTCCGTGTTTGTAACGGTGCCGATGCGTCTCCAGGAAACTATGGCCGTCAGGTGTGCGGTCCACTACTTCCACTATCGACCACCACACCGGCACCATCACAGTAATAGCGCAAAACGGCGCTATTTTCCCAATTAAAATTAAAATCCGTCTTATGATCAATGGCCTAACTGATGAGGGAGTGTTTGTTCTTGTCCCGCTGAGCCAGTCACGTAACGGGTACCGATCGATAACTAGACGCAAAGTAAAAGCCTTGTCAGAATAAAATATAAAATAAATATTGGAAAAGACTCATTGACATCAAAAATACGCACATAATCACAAACATAAAAAAGATAATATTGGTGATTGATGGTGTATTTATCACCAGCGGTAGTTAACACAATGGTCGACTTCAGCGTCGCGCTAGGACAACCAGCAATCTGGTTCACGTCCCCTTGTAGTACCTATACTTCTGATGATCAACATCTGACTGAACCACCAGCCGTTTCTGTGAGATGTGGCGATAATCACTCATGAGTGATGTATGACGAAAAAAGCATCAAGGATTAAGGTCTACACTATGGTACACAGCATCAGTTATTGAGGTCTACACTATGGTACACAGCATCATAGGTCTACACTATGGTACACAACATCAGTTATTAAGGTCTACACTATGGTACACAGCCACAGTTATTAAGGTCTACACTATGGGTACACGACATCAGGGATTAAGGTCTACACAGCATCATAGGTCTACACTATGGTACACAGCATCATAGGTCTACACTATGGGTACACAGCATCAGTTATTAAGGTCTACACTATGGTACACAGTATCAGTTATTAAGGTCTACACTATGGTACACAACATCAGTCATTAAGGTCTACACTATGGTACACAGTATCAGTTATTAAGGTCTACACTATGGTACACAGTATCAGTTATTAAGGTCTACACTATGGTACACAGTATCAGTTATTAAGGTCTACATTATGGTACACAGTATCAGTTATTAAGGTCTACACTATTGTACACAGTATCAGTTATCCGCTTAAGGGTAACAATCCACAGCATCAGTTATTAAGGTCTACACTATTGTACACAGTATCAGTTATTCAGGTCTACACTATGGTACACAGTATCAGTTATTAAGGTCTACACTATGGTACACTGCATCAGTTATTGAGGTCTACACTATGATACACAGCATCAGTTATTAAGGTCTACACTATGGGTACACGGCATCAGTTATTAAGGTCTACACTATGGTACACAGCATCAGTTATTAAGGTCTACACTATGGTACACAGTATCAGTTATTAAGGTCTACAATATGGTACAAAGTATCAGTTATTAAGGTCTACACTATGGGTACACAGCATCAGTTATTAAGGTTTACACTATGGTACACAGCCACAGTTATTAAGGTCTACACTATGGTACACGGCATCAGTTATTAAGGTCTACACTATGGTACACTGTATCAGTTATTAAGGTCTACACTATGATACACAGCATCAGTTATTAAGGTCTACATTATGGGTACACAGTATCAGTGATTAAGGTCTACACTATGAGTACACAGTATCAGTTATTAAGGTCTACATTATGGGTACACAGTATCAGTGATTAAGGTCTACACTATGAGTACACAGTATCAGTTATTAAGGTCTACATTATGGGTACACAGTATCAGTGATTAAGGTCTACACTATGAGTACACAGTATCAGTTATTAAGGTCTACACTATGGGCACACGGCATCAGTTATTAAGGTCTACACTATGGCACACAGCATCAGTTATTAAGGTCTACCTTATGATACACAGCATCAGTTATTTAAGGTCTACACTATGGGTACACAGTATCAGTTATTAAGGTCTACAATATGGTACAAAGTATCAGTTATTAAGGTCTACACTATGGGCACACGGCATCAGTTATTAAGGTCTATACTATGGTACACAGCATCATGTTATTAAGGTCTACACTATTGCACACAGCATCAGTTATTAAGGTCTACATTATGGGTACACAGTATCAGTGATTAAGGTCTACACTATGAGTACACAGCATCAGTGAGTAAGGTCTACACTATGGGTACACGACATCAGGGATTAAGGTCTACACAGCATCATAGGTCTACACTATGGTACACAACATCAGGGATTAAGGTCTACACTATGGTACACAACATCAGGGATTAAGGTCTACACTATGGTACACGACATCGGTTATTAAGGTTTACACTATGGTACACAGCCACAGTTATTAAGGTCTACACTATGGTACACAGCATCATGTTATTAAGGTCTACACTATGGCACACAGCATCAGTTATTAAGGTCTACAATATGGGTACACGACATCAGGGATTAAGGTCTACACTATGGTACACAGGATCAGTTATTAAGGTCTACACTATGATACACAGCATCAGTTATTAAGGTCTACATTATGGGTACACAGTATCAGTGATTAAGGTCTACACTATGAGTACACAGCATCAGTGAGTAAGGTCTACACTATGGGTACACGACATCAGTTATTAAGGTCTACACTATGGTACACAACATCAGTTATTAAGGTCTACTCTATGGTACACAGTATCAGTTATTAAGGCCTACACTATGGGACACAGCCACAGTTATTAAGGTCTACACTATGGTACACGACATCAGTTATTAAGGTTTACACTATTGTACACAGCATCAGTTATTAAGGTCTACCTTATGATACACAGCATCAGTTATTTAAGGTCTACACTATGGGTACACAGTATCAGTTATTAAGGTCTACACTATTGGTACACAGCATCAGTTATTAAGGCCTACACTATGGGACACAGCCACAGTTATTAAGGTCTACACTATGGTACACAACATCAGGGATTAAGGTCTACACTATGGTACACGACATCAGGTATTAAGGTTTACACTATGGTACACAGCCACAGTTATTAAGGTCTATGCTATGGTACACAGCATCAGTTATTAAGGCCTACACTATGGTACACAGTATCAGTTATTGAGGTCTACACTATGATACACAGCATCAGTTATTAAGGTCTACCTTATGATACACAGCATCAGTTATTTAAGGTCTACACTATGGGTACACAGTATCAGTTATTAAGGTCTACACTATGGTACACGACATCAGTTATTAAGGTCTACACTATGAGTACACAGTATCAGTTATTAAGGTCTACATTATGGTACACAGCATCAGTTATTAAGGCCTACACTATGGGACACAGCCACAGTTATTAAGGTCTACACTATGGTACACAGGATCAGTTATTAAGGTCTACACTATGAGTACACAGCATCATAGGTCTACACTATGGTACACAGCATCATAGGCCTACACTATGGTACACAACATCAGTTATTAAGGTCTACTCTATGGTACACAGTATCAGTTATTAAGGCCTACACTATGGGACACAGCCACAGTTATTAAGGTCTACACTATGGTACACGGCATCAGTTATTAAGGTCTACACTATGGGCACACGGCATCAGTTATTAAGGTCTATACTATGGTACACAGCATCATGTTATTAAGGTCTACACTATTGCACACAGCATCAGTTATTAAGGTCTACAATATGGGTACACGACATCAGGGATTAAGGTCTACACTATGGTACACGACATCAGTTATTAAGGTTTACACTATGGTACACAGCATCATAGGTCTACACTATGGTACACAACATCAGTTATTAAGGTCTACACTATGGTACACAGCATCATATGTCTACACTATGGTACACAGCCTTAGGGATTAAGGTCTACACAATGGGTACAGAGCATCAGGGATTATGTCTATATAATGGGTACAGAGCATAAGGGATTATGTCTACACTATGGGTACACGACATCAGGGATTAAGGTCTACACTATGGTACACAACATCAGGGATTAAGGTCTACACTATGGTACACAGCATCATATGTCTACACTATGGTACACAGCCTTAGGGATTAAGGTCTACACAATGGGTACAGAGCATCAGGGATTATGTCTATATAATGGGTACAGAGCATAAGGGATTATGTCTACACTATGGGTACACGACATCAGGGATTAAGGTCTACACAATGGGTACAGAGCATCAGGGATTATGTCTATATTATGGGTACAGACCATCAGGGATTATGTCTATACTATGGTACACGGCATCAGTGGTTAAGGTCTATAATATGGGTACACAGCATCAGTTATTAAGGTCTACACTATGGTACATAGTATCAGTTATTAGGGTCTACAATATGGGTACAAAGCATCAGTTATTAAGGTCTACATTATGGGTACACAGTATATCAGTGATGTAGGTCTACAATATGGGTACACAGTATATCAGAGATGTAGGTCTACAATATGGGTACACAGCAAAGAGGATAAAGGTCTACACTATGATACACAGCATCAGTTATTAAGGTCTACACTATGAGTACACAGCATCAGTGATTAAGGTCTACACTATGAGTACACAGCATCAGTGATTAAGGTCTACACTATGAGTACACAGTATCAGTTATTAAGGTCTACATTATGGGTACACAGTATCAGTGATTAAGGTCTACACTATGGGTACACAGCATCAGTGATTAAGGTCTACACTATGAGTACACAGCATCAGTGATTAAGGTCTACACTATGAGTACACAGCATCAGTGATTAAGGTCTACACTATGGTACACATCATCAGTGATTAAGGTCTACGCTATGGGTACACAGCATCAGTTATTAAGGTGTACACTATGGGTACACAGCATCAGTTATTAAGGTCTACACTATGGGTACACAGCATCAGGCAGTAAGGTCTACACTATGAGTACACAGTATCAGTTATTAAGATCTACACTATGGGTACACGACATCAGTTATTAAGGTCTACACTATGAGTACACAGCATCAGGCAGTAAGGTCTACACTATGGTACACGACATCAGTTATTAAGGTCTACACTATGAGTACACAGCGTCAGTGATTAAGGTCTACACTATGAGTACACAGCATCAGTGAGTAAGGTCTACACCATGGGTACACAGCATCAAGGATTAAGGTCTACGCTATGAGTACACTTAATTTTATTTACACATTAACCACAAAAACGGCACATAACTTCATTTACCCAAACAAACAAAACTTGAACTGTAATCATTGTAGATATTTTAGTATGCATCCAATAAACCAGAATCCAAACTCTGATTTTGTTGTTTGCAGTCTTGATATTTTAATAGTGTACGTTATGTAATGTGATACTATCTTGGTTGTGTGTTTGTTTTAAGTGGCAATAAGTTTTTGGTAGTGCGGATTATACATTGTGACAACTTATTCGTGGTGTGTTTTGTGATAATTTATTGGTTGTATTTATTTTGTGTTGTGGTAAGTTAATGTAAGTGTGTGCAATGTTTTGTGTTAACTAATTGGTATTTCGTGTTATGTGTTAACTTATCGGTAGTTCGTGATATGTGTTAAGCTATTGGTAGTTCGTGCTATATGTTAACTTATCGGTAGTTCGTGATATGTGCTATGTTATTGGTAGTTCGTGCTGTGTGTTAACTTATAGGTAGTTCGTGTTATGTGCTATGTTATTGGTAGTTCGTGTTATGTGTTAACTTATTGGTAGTTTATGCTATATGGCAACTTATTGGTAGTTGGTGCTTTGTGCTAACTTATCTGTAGTTCGTGATATGTGCTATTGTATCGGTAGTTCGTGCTATGTGTTAACTTATTTGTAGTTCGTGCTATGTGTTAACTTATCGGTAGTTCGTGCTATATGTTAACTTATCGGTAGTTCGTGATATGTGTTAACTTATTGGTAGTTCGTGCTACATGTTAACTTATCGGAAGTTCGTGATATGTGTTAACTTATTGGTAGTTCGTGCTACATGTTAACTTATCGGTAGTTCGTGCTATATGTGTTCAGTTATTGGTAGTTCTTGATGTGTGTTAACTTATCGGTAGTTCGTGCTATATGTGTTCAGTTATTGGTAGTTCTTGATGTGTGTTAACTTATCGGTAGTTCGTGATATGTGTTAAGTTATTGGTAGTTCGTGCTATATCTAGTTCGTGCTATATGTTAACTTATTGGTAGTTCGTGCTACATGTTAACTTATCGGTAGTTCGTGCTACATGTTACTTATTGGTAGTTGGTGCTTTGTGCTAACTTATCTGTAGTTCGTGATATGTGCTATTGTATCGGTAGTTCGTGCTATGCGTTAACTTATTTGTAGTTCGTGCTATGTGTTATCTTATCGGTAGTTCGTGCTACATGTTACTTATTGGTAGTTGGTGCTTTGTGCTAACTTATCTGTAGTTCGTGATATGTGCTATTGTATCGGTAGTTCGTGCTATGTGTTAGCTTATTTGTAGTTCGTGCTATGTGTTATCTTATCGGTAGTTCGTGCTACATGTTACTTATTGGTAGTTGGTGCTTTGTGCTAACTTATCTGTAGTTCGTGATATGTGCTTTTGTATCGGTAGTTCGTGCTATGTGTTAGCTTATTTGTAGTTCGTGCTATGTGTTATCTTATCGGTAGTTCGTGCTACATGTTACTTATTGGTAGTTGGTGCTTTGTGCTAACTTATCTGTAGTTCGTGATATGTGCTATTGTATCGGTAGTTCGTGCTATGCGTTAACTTATTTGTAGTTCGTGCTATGTGTTAACTTATCGGTAGTTCGTGCTACATGTTACTTATTGGTAGTTGGTGCTTTGTGCTAACTTATCTGTAGTTCGTGATATGTGCTATTGTATCGGTAGTTCGAGCTATGTGTTAACTTATTTGTAGTTCGTGCTATGTGTTATCTTATCGGTAGTTCGTGCTACATGTTACTTATTGGTAGTTGGTGCTTTGTGCTAACTTATCTGTAGTTCGTGATATGTGCTATTGTATCGGTAGTTCGTGCTATGTGTTAGCTTATTTGTAGTTCGTGCTATGTGTTATCTTATCGGTAGTTCGTGCTACATGTTAACTTATCGGTAGTTCGTGCTATATGTGTTAAGTTATTGGTAGTTCGTGCTATATCTAGTTCGTGCTATATGTTAACTTATTGGTAGTTCGTGCTACATGTTAACTTATTGGTAGTTCGTGCTACATGTTAACTTATTGGTAGTTCGTGCTATATGTTAACTTATCGGTAGTTCGCGATATGTGTTCAGTTATTGGTAGTTCTTGATGTGTGTTAACTTATCGGTATATGTTAAGTTATCGGTAGTTCGTGCTATATGTTAACTTATCGGTAGTTCGTGCTATGTGTTAGCTTATTTGTAGTTCGTGCTATGTGTTAACTTATCGGTAGTTCGTGCTATATGTGTTAAGTTATTGGTAGTTCGTGCTATATCTAGTTCGTGCTATATGTTAACTTATTGGTAGTTCGTGCTACATGTTAACTTATCGGTAGTTCGTGCTATATGTTAACTTATCGGTAGTTCGTGATATGTGTTAAGTTATTGGTAGTTCGTGCTATATCTAGTTCGTGCTATATGTTAACTTATCGGTAGTTCGTGCTATATGTGTTAAGTTATTGGTAGTTCGTGCTATATCTAGTTCGTGCTATATGTTAACTTATCGGTAGTTCGCGATATGTGTTAAGGATCTACTCTTCTGAGGTTTCAGTCACGTTCAAGTCTCGTTTTGATCTGGTGTAACGGGTTTTTGTAATATTTAACAAATTATGATATAATAGCAAACAAACATCTGAAAAACATGTAAAAAAAACTAGATGTCTGTTGCGTGTAGAACATTTTTTACAAGAATTTTTAAAAAATGACCAATTTGGCGGCCATTTTGAAAAAGTGTATTTATGTGAATTTCTTGTGCTTCACAAAGGGCCAAAATTCTCGTTTTTTGACACTAGATGGATCACTTAAATTGTCATTGTGTCAACATTTTTAATTGTAGCAAGTTCAATTTTGCTGTACAACTTTATAATGTTCAATATGATTAAAATAATATGCAAAAAAGTGGAAAGTTATATATATTTGATAATTTTTTTCGTATTAGGGTAACTTAAGCACTTTTGATTTTTGACCCCGAAAAAGGTGAAAAATAACACAAATAATAATGGGACAAAAAAAGAAGCACACCGACCCCCCATTTTTGTGGCTGTTTTCGAAAGAGAAACACATTTTCTTTTGATTCATTGAATACTAAAAAAAGTTTATTTCAGAATTTTTTTATATCAAGCGTTTAATCGGCAAAAAATGGTGAAAAATGTGCATTTTTTCATTAAAAAATATGGGGTAGGGGTAACTAAAATCGCATTTTTTAATTAAAAAGAATAAGTTTAAGACATTCTACTTCCATAGTTTCAAAGAAAATAATATTTTTATCAATACTACATACATTCATACATATCTGATAACACACTTGGAAGAAATTGTATGAATTTGTTCTGCAAATGGTCAAAACCTGAAAACTCACCTAAAATCACCGATTGTGTAAAATTGGTATATTTGACCGATCATAGCACAAAAACGAACACACCGACATATAGTTTTTTTTTGCATTTTCTACTATGCCATTATCTCCTTTTTCCAAAAATCAATATAAGAAAAAAAGTTTAATACAGGATTTTTTTGACTTCTCAGAGGAGTACATCCTTAAGTTACTGGTAGTTCGTGCTATATGTTAACTTATCGGTAGTTCGCGATATGTGTTCAGTTATTGGTAGTTCGTGATATATGTTAACTTATCGGTAGTTCGTGATATGTGTTAACTTATCGATAGTTCGTGCTACATGTTACATGTAACTTATTGGTAGTTCGTGCTGTGTGTTAACTTATCGGTAGTTTTTAATATGTGTTAACTTATCGGTAGTTCGTGATATGTGTTAAGTTATTGGTAGTTCGTGCTATATCTTAACTTATCGGTAGTTCGCGCTGTGTGTTAACTTATCGGTAGTTCGCGATATGTGTTAAGTTACTGGTAGTTCGTGCTATATGTTAACTTATCGGTAGTTCGTGATATGTGTTCAGTTATTGGTAGTTCTTGATGTGTGTTAACTTATCGGTAGTTCGTGCTATATGTTAACTTATCGGTAGTTCGTGCTACATGTTAACTTATTGGTAGTTCGTGCTGTGTGTTAACTTATCGGTAGTTCTTGATATGTGTTAACTTATCGGTAGTTCGTGATATGTGTTAAGTTATTGGTAGTTCGTGCTATATCTTAACTTATTGGTAGTTCGTGCTGTGTGTTAACTTATTGGTAGTTCGTGCTATATTTTAACTTATTGGTAGTTCGTGCTATGTGTTAACTTATTGGTAGTTCGTGATATGTGTTAAGTTATTGGAAGTTTGTGCTTTATGTTAACTTATTTGTAGTTCATGCTATATGTTAACTTATTGGTAGTTTGTGCTATGTGTTAACTTATTGGTAGTTTGTGCTATATTTTAACTTATTGGTAGTTCGTGCTTTGTGCGGTGATAACAAATAGGAAGTGTGTGATAAGTTATCGGTATTGAGCGTTCAGATTCAGACCATACAGTGTTATTTCATTATAAATATACAGCAAGTTACAATGAAATGCATTATAATCGAGTATAACATGTACTTACTGTTGTGGATTATGTGCGGTGGTGTCAGGACCCACATCTGTCAGATCTATAGATAGCCAGCGTATGATCAAGGCTATCCGTTACACCAGCTACACAGAGCCGTAGTATTGACTATTGATATGCATAATATACGCATTTTGGAATTGTTTGATTGTCTATTACATGTACCTGTTGAACTAGTAACATACGAGGTGGAGCTATATCATACAGGTAGTAACAAAACCCAGCATATACATACACAATAATAACAATAACTATATTGTTGTGAATTCTTGATACATACAGTTTACACTCTTTGTACATGCGGGGATGCATTTTATTTAGCTGATTCACAAAGTATGCATCAGTTCACACACCACATAGACTTCCATTGTCCGCACTGCCGCGGTTATTACACTGCTTATGCATCATTTAAGTTACGCGTATTAAACGAACCTTGTAAGCTCAGATTCAGCGGCCACATTTAACCACACTGTCGTCATTATTAATGAGACATATATCACCTTAATTAATGCCCGCCACAGTCAAGCTCTTCTACATCAAGACCCATTGTATTCATGTTTTACCAACACAGCCCAGTCATCCCGCACAAAAATAATCCAAGTATCAATTAAACTATCAACAAAAATTCAAACGGAATTTATTTCTGTTTTTTTTCTTGTTGATGAACTTCTGTATTATAAGGTTATACAGTCTACCGAAATCAACCTTGATTTCTTTTCTTCTTTGGGATCAAAAAAATAACTAAAATTACACATCTAGAGTACAACATTTACATCCTGTATAGCATTGAGTATGTGAAATATGACAAGACTAAAACACTTTAAAGATTTGCCAGACAGTTGCATACTAATGTTTTGCATTTAAACAATATTGAATAATTGATATGGTCGATAGCATCATCGAAATGAAAATAGTTGCATTTTAACACTATGAGCTAATCTCAAAAGCAATGTCGGTTTAGCGTTAACTCATAGAATATAGTATTGGTATTTAATTTTTATATGCGACTAGGCTATTTAGTTCAAATCGATTGGAAAACCTAATTTTGTAACTTTTTTGAATTTTGAAATAGTAAAAACAAAGGCGTACAAGCATTAACTATTCTCTTCTGTAAATGAATCATTTACTAGGAATGTCACTTCTGATAAAAATATTGACAAATGGTGAAAAAGTCACACCGTGCAACTTGGTTTGAAGAAGAAAGCCATGGTTTAGTATATAATTGGTGTTCTAATTGTATAGTTTTTGTCCAATTACAAAACAAGTTGGCCAGATATGTCGTTTAACGGACGTAAAAACTGATAATACTGGCACACCTATTAACACGATCGGCAAATCCCACAAACGTTATTGTACAAAAATGTCTTACTTAAATCAACTAATGAGATCTACCTTATCACTAGTACTAAATGACACGTGCTGTATGTCGGGGAGACCACATCGCCACTTAGGGATTCCCGACCCACTGCTTAAAACTGTATAACTATGTATTGGAAGCGACTTCTTTATCTTTGATAAATCATTCCTGAAAAGAAAACATACCTTATGGAACTTTTATGAGAAACAATAAAGAAGTAATAAACAAAACATAATCAACAACAGTGTTCTGAGTGTAAAAGACCGGGATTCGAACCCAGGACTTCAGATGGTTATACTATCGCTCTAACCGATTGAGCGACCTGTCCAACGGAAATGTCCAGGCCAAACTGTGTATGATGCAAAAGGAAGATAAGGGAAGGTTACTGTGTACAGGAAAAACTACTACACAATATATTTTTGGAGGGGAGCATTCCAAACTGATTAACCCACAATTTAAAAATATATTTCATTTATACATTGCAAGAACAAAGTAAACACAGTGTATATAATTGTATATATTCATATATTTGTGAACATACAGTAAATAGGTATGGTTCATACAATGTAAATATGTTTTCATGTGTACACATTATACACGTAGATATATTTGGTACTTCTTTGCACAATTACTGATGACTTGTACAGAGTAAAATCTCGAATTGACAAAACAATAACGCAAATGGAAAATATTTATGTGAACAATATTGGTTCACAATAGCAGTTTTTGGTTCACAGTATCAGTATTTGCTTCACGTTACAGCATTGCTAAACATATATGTCTGGTATTAAGCGAGATATCAACATACCTAGCGAAATTGATGTTCGGTAGAGCTAGCGATTAACATGTTAGTTACTCGCGTGAAGTTGTCAGATATTAGATGGTGTATAAGTTGTGGTATTGTTATGAGTAGATAAGTAGAATCCACCAGCTAATAAAGACGACCGAAAGAAGTGATAACATATCAACATTCTCGCCTAGACTGTGAGATGATATTTCATTCGCTACGCAGTGATATGTACATTAAAGATTCTGTGTGTACAAATACATTACAATTCCAGAACAACCAAATAAAAATGTCAATATTTCAATATTTTGTAAATCTACTTTACTTAATAACAGTTTACCCTCCATTTCAGCAACTTTTTGTGTTATGTCGGCAGAACTTTAACCTTTGAACGAGATTCCCGAATGAAGGGAGATAACTTAATCCTACTGACGGGAGCTTAGGGTGACACCATACTACAGATATCTAAGATATTTCGGCTCGTTATTAACTAAATTTTCATCTCACCCCCATCCTGAGATTAAAATGAAACTATAGGTTATATCGAAATGAAGCAGGATCATTTCCGTATTAATCGATCCATTAGGCTTCGTTAGTTTGTGAGAAATATATTTTGACGAAAGGACATGGTATGTCGTTTGGCATAAGATCATAGATTTTACTTACTGTGGTAAGACCAGTCAGCGGTTCCCAGCGCTCTGATCTGCATCTCCAACGAAGAAGAGCTCCATTTCTCTAACATTATTACAACAACCATGAAACAAGTTCTACCATACCCATGTCAATTACTCTGGTTTACCCGGATGGTAGCGCGCCATATATTAACAGAAATTTTACATGAAATATTTTCTTTATGTCTGTATACAAGAGAAAAGTAGATGGGCTTTTTACCTTAAATCTTGATCACGATAAAGATCTGTTTTACGTGACCGTTTATCTTTGGTATGAATCTCTGTACAGCTTCTAAATCGAACATATTAGTTTCCGTTGATCATCGCGGTCATATTTTAGGCTTCGAAAGACGTGTATCAAGGTTATTTCACCGGTAACAAAGACGTTCTGAGCTTACATTTTTGTACGCTGGGCTATGATTGATAGTATGTAACATTGTAGAGGTAACGTGTACTGTCAGGGACAACAGTCAGACAATGTATTGTTTACAAGATGTCTGGGAGTCTTGACATGACCAAAACGATCGTGCGATATTGAAAAAAAACCACATACAGCACGACCGTGTGACTATGATCACTTATGACAGTGTGATCTTAAATTACCCCTATCAAGGACGTGTGACTTTTACAAAACCCAGATTCAGGACCGTGTGACCTTGATTTAACATCTATGGGACATGCCAACGACATCGATCACGAAACGTCCAACCGGAAACCACGTACAAGTGTCATCTTGACTTGAACCATAGATCGTATGACCATTATACCATTGAATTGACGACCCCTCCACCGCCCCCCTCCCCCCCTCGAATCGACTACGTAACATTGACTTGACGGGCCGTGTGACCTTTACACGATCATTTGACCTTGACATAATCCTGTGGATTCTGATGCCAACTTTCATATGTTTATTTGTAATCAAAGAATCACACACAGATCTAGCTGGTGCTAGCTGATGTTATGACTATGTTCGCGATCTGGTATCGTAGATAATATCAACACGCTCCTTTACTTACCATAAGGCTTGTATTCGTCTATAGGATTAGTCAGTGTTTGTGTGTGTAAGATACCGGAGAAACTAACTTAACCTTTGTGTCAAGTCACAGAAATACAAGCAGTCGAGAATGTAATCAGAACTGCAGCAGCGTACACGTAACGCACGTGTGCGCGGGCGCGCGTATGTATAGCATGTATCCTCCCACTCGGTATACAGCTGGAGAGGTTAGACGGTAGAAAATCTTTATAAACATGTCGGTAGTAACTTTTATTGATGGGCATGTCGGAATAAAGGTGTAGAGGTTGAAACAGGGTAGTGCCATGGATAAAAAAATGGTGTATGAAGGGTGACAGAGGAGGATAACGTCATCTTGGGAGGGAAAAGGAATGGTGACGCCAACTTGGGAGGAAAAAGGAGGGTTACGTCAGCTGGGGAGAGGAAAAGGAGGGTAACATCAGCTGGGGAGTGGAAAATGGAGGTAACATCAGCTGGGGAAGGGAAAAGGGAGGTATCATCAGCTGGTAAGTGGAAAAGGGAGTTAACATAAGCTGGGGAGGGGAAATGATGGTAGCGTCAGCTGGGGAGGGAAAAAGGAGGAAACATCAGCTGGGGAAGGGAAAAGGGAGGCATCATCAGCTGGCAAGTGGAAAAGGGAGTTAACATCAGCTGGGGAGGGGAAAAGGGAGGTAACATAAGCTGGGGAGGGGAAATGATGGTAGCGTCAGCTGGGGAGGGAAAAAGGAGGAAACATCAGCTGGGGAGCGCAAAAGGGAGGGTAACGTCAGCTTGGGAGGAGATACCAAGGAGGGTATCGTCAGCAGGGGAAGGGGAGGTAGAGAAGGAAAACGTCAGTTTGGGAGGGGAAATGGAGGGTATAACATCAGCAGGGGAGGTATTGCCGAGGAGGGTAACATCACGGCTGGGGAGGGGAACAGGAGGGTAGCATTAGCTTTAGGGATACAGAGGAGGCTAATGCCAGCTGGGGAGGGGGATACACAGAGAGCGGTAAGTAGACACTCGTGTCTTGCACGCGCCTCCCTTCCTCACTAATTAGTACAACACTCGACAGCGCTGGAGTCCCGTCTGTACTTCCGCTCAACAATACACTTATGTGAGGCATTTCCGTATACCATACAATCAAAGGAATGTCGTCACTACGACACCCCATACGTACAATATCAACATATATCTCCAGCACAAACAGCTATCCTTAAAATACCACAGACAACCAACAGGTAACCTACTGGTGTATACCTTCACCATTAATGTGCATAAGCCGCCACCGCGTAATCCAACAATATACAGTGTACATATGTGGGACTCCAGTACAGACGTCCGCAACGTAATCCAACGGTACGGACTTCCTCCTCGTAATCCAGCAGTGCAGATATTTACTACAGTTGTAATCCACCATTAAAAATGTCCAGTTTATAATCCACCAGTAAAGATGTCCGCTCTGTAATCCACCAGTAAAGATGTCCACTCTGTAATCCACCAATAAAGGTGTCCACTCTGTAATCTAGCATTTAAAATATGTCCACTCTGTAATCCACCAGTAAAGATGTCCGCTCTGTAATCCACCAGTAAAGATGTCCGCTCTGTAACCCAACAGTAAAGATGTCCGCTCTGTAATTTAACAATAAAGATGTCCACTCTGTAATCCAGCATTTAAAATATGTCCACTCTGTAATCAACCAGTAAAGGTGTCCGCTCTGTAATCCACCAGTAAAAGGTGTCCACTCTGCAATCCACCAGTAAAGATGTCCGCTCTGTAATCCACCAGTAAAGGTGTCCAGTCTGTAATCCACCAGTAAAGGTGTCCGCTCTGTAATCCACCAGTAAAGGTGTCCGCTCTGTAATCCACCAGTTAAAGGTGTCCACTCTGTAATCCACCAGTTAAAGGTGTCTGCTCTGTAATCCACCAGTAAAGATGTCCGCTCTGCAATCCACCAGTAAAGATGTCCGCTCTGTAATCCACAAGTAAAAGGTGTCCACTCTGTAATCCAACAGTAAAGATGTTCGCTCTGTAATCCACCAGTAAAGATGTCCGCTCTGTAATCCACCAGTAAAAGGTGTCCACTCTGCAATCCACCAGTAAAGATGTCCGCTCTGTAATCCACCAGTAAAGGTGTCAGCTCTGTAATCCACCAGTAAAGGTGTCCGCTCTGTAATCCACCAGTAAATGTGTCAGCTCTGTAATCCACCAGTTAAAGGTGTCCACTCTGTAATCCAACAGTAAAGATGTCCACTCTGTAATCCAACAGTAAAGATGTCCGCTCTGTAATCCACCAGTAAAGATGTCCGCTCTGCAATCCACCAGTAAAAGGTGACCACTCTGCAATCCACCAGTAAAAGTGTCCGCTCTGTTACCCACCAGTAAAGGTGACCACTCTGCAATCCACCAGTAAAGATGTCCGCTCTGTAACCCACCAGTAAAGGTGACCACTCTGCAATCCACCAGTAAAGATGTCCGCTCTGTAATCCACCAGTAAAGATGTCCGCTCTGAAATCCACCAGTAAAGATGTCCGCTCTGCAATCCACCAGTAAATATGTCCGCTCTGTAAACCACCAGTAAAGGTGTCCGCTCTAGTTCCATAGTGTATGACCTTCCACTTGGAAATGATTTCATTCCGGTAAAATCAATAGTTTCAAATTATCGTTTATATTTATACTCGATCGGGTTTACGAGACAGCTTTGAATGACAGTTCAACCATTCTCGTGAGCCAGATCATTGGATTACGACATAAAACAAAACCGAAACTGATAAACTAGATCTTGGAAGCTGTTGACTTCACCAAGCTGATGCTCATTGCCAAGTTGTATTGTGACTGTAAGTGTCTCTCGTGACTAGATCGAGCGTGACTAGGTTATGTGACTAGAGTCAAGGATGACTTGGATAAAACGTGACAAGGGACTAGCGGTCCGTGATGATATAACTAGCATTTCGTCACTAGAGGACTATGTTCGTGACATGGACTTATTGTGTCTCGTGACTATATATATATAGAACTAGCGTTAACGTCGCCAGGGATCCGGGACTAGCGTCTAACGTCAATAGGGATTAATGTCGAATATAACTATTAGACCACTGAT